>NW_028145309.1:0-8607 GCF_050948025.1 Trichoderma camerunense
TTATTATTTTTATAACTTTAAGTAATATTTTTTTAATTTATTTTAGTATTTAATATATAAAATTTAATTATTTAATACCTTTATAGTAGTATTACCTATAGTTTAAGGTAACCTTTAAATAAAAGTTATAAATATATAATAAACTAAGCTTTTATAAAGTTAATATAAAAGGAATTTTTAAAAAATAAACCTTATACTAAGTTTAGGTTAGCGAATAGGCTAGGCTAGACTAATAGGTAATTAATAAAAATAAGGGGTTTATTTATATAATTAGTAAATAATACTTTTATAAATATAATTAAGTATTATTTTATATTTATAATTAATTATTTAATTATTTTAAATAAGTATAAAAAATAAAACTTATATATCTAGCTATATTAAACTAAATTAATAAATAAATTATTAATTTATTTATAAATTAATATTTATTTTATTAATCTTATATTAAATTAAAAAAATATTTCTTAATTTTATCTTAATTAATAAAAAAGATTAACTTTAATTTAGTAATGTTTATTATATAGGCTCCTTAGTTGTGACTATAAGTATTAGGTTGTAATATTTAAAGTAATATTTTTTATAAAGTCTATTATATTAAATTTAGAAGTATTAATTACTAATTTTAGTTATATAGTATTTAATATATAGTATTTTATTATATTATTTAATTTTTAAATAATTATATTTTTTTATAAATAAAGTATTATATATATATTACGACCCAATACTTAAGGTTGCGATAATAGGCCAACCGACCAGGCATAAACGGATTAACTATAATCTAAATAAGCTAATTAAGTCTTGCTTGTCTTACTTATTTAATAAGCCCAGCGAGCTTATGCTCTTTATGCTTATCTTATAAGCTATACAAGCCTAGATTTAACTAGGTATATAAGTCTTATTTATACGCTTATTAAAATAGTTTAGATAGCCAGTTGTAAATATAGAATAACGCTTAATTATACCTACGAAAGTATTATCTACTAGTTATATAAATAAACCCTTTTACCTTTATTAATTGCCTGTTAGTCCAGCCTAGCTTATCCGCTAATATAAACTTAGTATAAAGTTTATCCCTTAGGAATTCCTCTTATACTAACTATATAGGAGTTTAGCTTATTATATATTTATAACTCTTATTCAGAGGTTACCTTAGACTACGGGTAATATTATTATAAGGGTACTGAATAGTTAAATTCTGCATACCAGACGCTAGAACAGATTAAGAAAGTGTTACTTAAAGTTACAAAGATAGCGATATAGAATTTAAAAAAGCACCTAAAGTTAAAATAGCTAACGAAGACCCTTAACCTTAGCAGCAGCTATTACTGCCTTAGCTATAATTTATAATTAACTAGATAAAAGAAAAAATCCTAGCTCTTAAAGATAAGATTATTATACTTAAGACTAAGAAAAAGGAAAAGGGTAAGGTTATATAACCTAAGTACCTTAAGTTCTATAATAAAAAATTAAAAAATATAGATAAGTACTTTACTAAATTTAATATATACTTTAGCTACTTCCCAGATACCCTGGAGGAAGATATAAATAAAACCATCTTTGCAATTACCTACTTTACTAAAGCAGCTGCAGAATAGTTATAACCTATTATATAGGACTTTAAAAAAAATACTTTAGATAAATAAAAGACTTAAACTTAAGAAGTCTTTAAATTTTACGAAGACTTCTGTAATTAACTTAGAAAATTGTTTAGAACTTTAAATAAAGAATAAAAAGTGGAACGGGAACTTTAATTTATTAAACAGAAAGGATAATACTTTAAGTATACGACTATGTTCCTACGACTCCTTACTAAGGTTAACTAGACTAAGGATAGTAAAAAGGAAGTATACTACATAAGCCTTAAACCTTTAGTTAAGGATAAACTATATAAAGTTAATAAAAAAATAGTTAGTTTTATTAACTATACTTAATTAGTAATTAGTATTAATAACTGCCTTTGGGAAAGGGAATAAAAAAGGAAGGATAAAAAATAATAGACCTTTTAACCTAAATAAAACTCCTAGTAATACGCTAACTAAGGTAAGAAACGTAATATAGCTACCTATAACGATAGTAAGCTAGGACCTATGGATCTGGATACTATTAACACCCGTAAGTTTATAAGTAAATGTAACTACTGTAGTAAAACAGGCTATAAGGAAAAAGACTATTAGGGAAAGCATAGGAAGCCTGATAATTCTAAAAAATCTATTTACGAGAATAAGAAGTTTAATAAAGTATGGGTTAATATTATTAAAACTATGCCCTATAACCTTCTTAGTTAAACCGGCTGCTATAATAATTTATATCTTATATATAAGGAAGAGAAGGAAATATTGAAATAATACCCTAAGGTACCTAAGAAGAGGCAGCTAAAATAAGTTATTATTAATACTATAACCTCTAAGGAAGTTAATTAGTAAATGATTAATTAGGTTATTAATAATATACCTATTACTATTACTACTAATAAATAAATAAATATAACTTAGGATGAATATAAAGCGGTATAAGATAAAGCCTGTAATATTCCTCTTATAGAAGAAGAAAAGGAATAAAAAAATATATTTATCTACAGATAGAAGGAAGAGTCTAGGGTAAACCAGTACCTTTAAAATTAAGGATATACTAACCTAGATATCTTAGAACTATGTAATTAATACGGATTACGAGAACCACAAGGGCTAGAATACCCCTGTAGATAGGAACCCTTTAACTACGGACCAGAAGGGACCTAGGAATAAAACTTAAGCAAATTCTAATAAATGCTTAAAAAGCATAGGATTACCTAGCGATAGGTACTTAGTAATAATAGGCTAGCGGAATATACTAATATAACCTATTACTACTCTATTATAACTTAAAAGTAATTTATTAAATAGGAAGAAATATAACTTAGGTATAATACCTTATTTACGGAAAGATGTAATTACTTAGAAATGAAATAATATAATAAGATACTATATATTAAATACTATATAACTAAAATTAGCAATTGGTACTCCTAGATTTAATATAGTAACCTTTATAAAGGATACTACTTTAAAGCTAACTTAAAAGTATACCTAGACTAATTATATAGCTAATACCTTAACTATAAGGTAAAAGAATAGTATAAATAAAGGGAAGCTTATCTTAAGATAAACCCCCTATAGTATAAAAATAAACTCTGTAGAAAATATTAAGTAAAAAAAAAAGAATATTACTAACTCCGACACCAGTTATACTATAATAGATTTAACTTCGAAAACTATAATAAGGGCTACGCTTATATAAAGGATATTAAGCACTTCCATAAGTATTATATTAACGAATTTGATATTAATAAATACTAATAGTGCCGGAAACTTTAATAATAATAAGCATAATAATAGATAATTAAAGACCTTAATATTATTACTAAGGAAAAATATAATCCTAATTAGAAAAAAGTATAGATTAATATAGTTAAAATAACTAGAATAAAGAAACTTAGAGTAAGCGTATAACTTAAAAATAAAGCTGCTACTGTGTATATTAACAGTAGATTAGACTGTAACTTAATTTTACTATAACTAATTAAAGAATTATAAATCCCTGTTTAATAAAAAGAATAAACGTTGTAAATTATAAGCGTTATGGGAATAGAAATAAAAGAAGGACTTATTAAATATAAGACTAATTATCTCCTACTAATTATTAACGGGAATACCTATAATGTTAAATTTAGTATTTTAAATATACTGAAAGATAATATCCTTTTAGGATACCTATAGTTACTTAATAATAACCCTATTATTTAATAAAAGACTAATAAGGTCTACTAGGATATTAAAGATATACCTGAGTATTAACTATACTAAAGAGAATAAAAAAGTAAAGCTGTACTGCCGGAAGAACCGGAATCCTCTGCGCTAACTATAAAGAAAATGAAAACAGTTAAGTTTAAAGAAAATAAATCACTAGTACTACTATAATATAATAAATAACGTAAGAAAGCGGAACGCATCTGTATTAATAGAATTATAATAAAATTTAAAGATAAGTTAGTAATACTTAATAATATACTAAGTAAAGTAAGGGTAAAGGAGGAATTAGGAGAACTTGAAAATACTTTTGCTAAAATACTTTGCTAGTATAGAAGATATAAGAAACTATATAAAGTAATATTAGATACTGGGTTACTACTATACTTATAATAAAACCACTTTATTAAGTTAGTAGACGGGAAATAACCTAAGACCTATAAAATCTATAACCTTAATAAGAAGGAACTTAAAACCTTAAGGGAATAGTTAAATAAATAACTGGAAAAAGGATATATTTAAATTTCTACTTTATTAGTAGAATACCCTATAATATTTATACTAAAGAAAAATAGGAAGTTGCAACTAGTTATTGATTATTAATAACTTAACGAGATTACTATTAAGGATTAAATACTGCTACTACTAATCTCTAAAATTAAAGATTGGCTAGTAACTGTATAATAGTTTACAGCTCTTAACTTAAAAGGAGTTTATAACTTTATTTAAATTAAAAAAGGAGATGAATAGAAAACGGCGTTTAGAACGTAATATGGATTATTTAAATATTTAGTTATACCCTTTGGACTTACTAATACACTAGCTACGTTCTAAAGGATAATTAACGAAGTCCTTAAGGAATATATTAATAGATTTATTATTATATACTTAGATAATATACTAATCTACTTTAATACCTTAGAAGAATATAAATAATATATATATTAAGTTTTAGAGACCCTGTAAATAGCTAATTTACTAGTAGAACTAGAGAAATGTTAATTTTATATATAAAAAGTTAACTTCCTAGGATATATTATTTTGCTAGGACAGATTAAGATAAACCTTGCTAAGATAACAGCTATTATAAAATAAAAGGTCCCTGAAATAGTTAAGGAAATATAAAGTTTCTTTAGACTAGCTAATTACTATTAATAATTTATTAAGAGTTATAGTAAGATTATTACACCACTTATGGATTTTACTAAAAAGAATTTAAATAATAAAAAAAAAAATTAACTAATTAATTATACAGGAGAAGCCCTAGAAGCCTTCGAAGTACTTAAAAAAGTAATTACTAATACACCAGTACTATAAATATATAACCCTAAGAAGCTAGCTATTATTAAGACAGACGCTTTAAACTACGTAATTGGAGGAGTACTTAGTTAATAAAACAATAAAGGAATATTATATTTAATAGCCTTTTTCTTTAAAAAACTCCACGGACCTAAACTATAATACTTTATATATAATTAAAAACTTATAGCTATTTTTAAAGTATTTAAAGAATAGAGGTTATACTTACTAGGCAACGAGCATAAGATTACTATGTATTTAAACTATAAGAATCTTATAAGCCTTACTACTAAAAAAATAAATATTTTAATATAGTAGGAAAAGTACCTTCGGCTTATAGCTAAGTATAACTTTAAGATTATACCCTGCAAAGGATTAGAAAATAGTTACGTAGACGCTTTTAGCTATAGAGAAAACTACTTTAAACTAATACTGAAACTTACCTTATTAATATTTTAAAAAACAGTATAAGGGTATTATAAATTAGTAGCTATTAACACCCTCTTTATAATTAAAGACGGAAACCCTATCCTTAATAAAATTAAGGATAAAGTTAGTAATTAAATATTAGATTAATTTCCTAAGGATATAACCCTTATAGAAGGAGTTCTATATTAAAATAAGAAAATCTAGGTACTAGACTTATTATAAAAGGAAGTAACGAAAACAGTTTATAAGCACCTACTGCATAGATATAAAGGAGTTACAAAAATACTATAATAAGTATAACGGTACTACGCCTTTATAAATATAAAGAAAATTATTAAAGGAATTATTTAATTATGTATTTTATACGTAAAAACAAAGTCTAGTTAATAAAAACCTTATAGTAAACTATAATTATTACTAATACTAAAGCACCCTTAGAGCTCTATTTTATTTAACTATATTATTAAGCTGCCATTATTAAAGAAGCTTATAATAAATATAGTATACGATAGTATCTTTGTTATTATTAACAGGTTAACGAAATAAAGTATCTTTATCCCCTATAAGGAAGGAAGTACAGCAGAAGAATTAGGCTATATAATATAAAAGTATATAGCCTTAAAATACAGATTACCTATGGAAATTATTTTTAATAGAGAATTAACGTTTATGTTTAAATATTAGCAAAGTACTACAGCAAAAATAAGAATAAACTATAAGACTAGTACTACTTATTACCTACAAATAGATAAATAAATAGAACGTACTAACTAAATCGTCGAAGTATATTTACGAAGCTATATTAACTTTAATTAAAACAACTAGGTTAAATACTTACCTAATGCAAAATTCTCCTATAATAATTCTATTTTAGAATTAATAAAACTCTTACTATTTTATACTAATAAAAGATACTATCCTTAAGTATATAAAATACTGTAAAAGGGAGAAGACGTATAAAAAGCTATACTTAAAGTAAATAAGCTTAAAGAACTATACTAAGAACTGCGTACGTAACTTAAACTTATGTAAGAATGTATAAAGAAGTATATGGATAAAAAAAGGCTTAAAGGACTAACTCTTTAGGAGGGAGATATAATTTACCTACTTTAACATACTTAAAGAGAAAAATAAGCTAATATTAAAATAAATAGGCTAAGTAATAAACTTAACTATAAAAAAGTCAGGTTTTATAAAATTTTAAAAAAAATCGGCGAAGTTAATTATAAACTGGATTTTTTAGAATAACTAAATAAATAAGGAAAACCAGTATACCTGATTTTTTACGTCTTACTATTAAAGAAAGTATTAATAAATAAAGACACTGGAGAACTTATTAAGGATAAAATTATTATTAAAGGTGAGGAACTTAAATATAAGGTTAATAAAATAATATTGCTGAAAATAGATAAAACTATTAGTAAACTCTGCTACTTAGTGGAATAAAAAGGGTATAATAAAAGCGTAGATAGCTGGGAATTAAAAAATAATTTTGAATACGCTAGTACTGCTTTAAAGACCTTTTAAAATAAACTCTGTAAACACTTATAAGTATAATAAGAAATTATAACGGAAGAACCTATATCCCTAAAACTACCTAGGACGATGACGAGGAAATACCCCTTATTAAGGTAAGAAAATTAGGATTTAAGGACCCTAAATTAATATTAGAAAAGAAATTGGTATTAATAGCCTTTAGATCTAGAGTTACGGGATTAGTTAGATTAGGTAATAATGTTTTAGCCTAACGTAAGGCCTCTGCTTCTGTATACTTAACCTTATTTAACTTATTTAAGTTATTAATACTTTACGTAATAGTGTGTATTATTTTCTAATACTATTATTTCTTTTCTTTACAAAGGCGCTTAACCTTTACGCTAGCTAAATAAAGATGCTTAAGCTTTTACTTATACTCTTCTTTAGCTGCTTTAATCTCTACTTTTAACTTAATATATTAAGCAGCTACTTTATAAAATTATATAGGAGAAAGTTATTTAGTATTATAAAGGGACTTTTAACTAATAATATAGGCTAAGTAATAGGAGGATTTACCCTTTAAGAAAAAATACTTTATATTTAAAGACTTATAGGTAGAATATTTATTTATTTTAACTAAGTAAGATAATATTAATAAGTAGAGATTATTATACTGCTCCTATTTATTAGTTTTACGCTCCTTAGGTTTAGTTAGTATAATTATAATAATTAGATACTAAGTAATAAAAGAATAAAAGGATAAGGTAAGGACTTATAGGATAGGAAGTAGGTTACTTATACTATAAAGAGTAAGGTCTTAAGGATAAGACTAACGGGAGGGGGATATTATATTATAACCTAATACTTAAGGTTGCGATAATAAGTTAACTGACTAAGCGTAAATGGATTAACTATAATCTGAATAAGCTAATTAAGTCTCGCTTGTCTTACTTATTTAATAAGCCCAGCGAGCTTATACTTTTTATACTTGTCTTACGAGCTATATGAGCCCAGATTTAACTAGGTATATAAGTCTTATTTATATGCTTATTAAAATAGTTTAGATAGCTAGTTGTAAATATAGAATAATGCTTAATTATACTTACGAGAGTATTATCTACTAGTTATATAAATAAACCCTTTTACCTTTATTAATTGCCTGCTAGTCTAGCCTGGCCTATTTGCTAACATAAACCTAGCATAAGGTTTATCCCTTGGGAATTCCTCTTATACTAACTATATAGGAGCTTAGCTTATTACAATATAAGTTATATTTTTTTTTATTTAAGAAGTTATTTTTAGATTATAATAGGGTAATAGGGATTAATACTAGTATATTCTATTAGTTTATTATTACTAAGTATTTATTATTAAGTAATTTTATATTACTTAAGTATTTACTAGAATTTACTTAAGGTTTATTTTTAGGTTTTTTTTAATTTATAGTTAAAGGGTTTTTATTTATAAGGGTAGTTAAGTTTTTGTAGTTTTTAGGATTTATAATTTTTATATAGTTCTAAGATATTAAAGTTAATATATTTTTTTTTTTATTTAAATTTTTTTTTTTATTTATAAATAAAAGTATTTATTTATTTTTTTTTTTTTTTATAAG
>NW_028145308.1:0-8561 GCF_050948025.1 Trichoderma camerunense
TTATTTATTATTTAATTATTTACTTATATCTAATTTATTTATATTAGGCTACTTCAGGGTTACACGATTAATCAGTAGTTATTTATTATTCATTATTATTTATATAACAAGCTAAGCTCCTATAGGTTAATATAAAAGGAATTCCTAAGGGATAAACCTTATACTAGGTTTATATTAGTAAATAGGCCAGGCTAGACTAGTAGGCAATTAACAAGGGTAAAAGGGGTTTATTTACATAACTAGTAGATAATACTTTATAGGTATAATTAAGCATTATTCTATATTTACAACTGGCTATTTAACTATTTTAAATAAGCATAGAGAAGTAGAAGTTATATACCTAGTTAGCTAGGCGTTCTTAATATCCTCGACGATAAAGTCTATTAAGTTATACTTAATTAACTTAATAATTAATTTTATTAAGTTATTTTTTATTAATTAGTTAGCCCGTTATTTATCTATAGCCTCCTGCCTAAGGCAGCCTGTAGTTACAGCTATAAAAGTTAGCTTATAATATAATATCCCCCTTTTATTAGTCTTATCCTTAAAACCTATTATATATTATACCTAAAGATCCTTATATACTTAGTAAATATTATTTCTTCCCTTTTTTTTATATTTATATTAACTATAGCTAATAGTAAATGTAAATATTTTAAGTTTTCTTAGGTACTATAACGTAAGGCCCTTAAATGTTTTATCTTACTTAGTTTATTAATAATAAAGTCGTACCTTTACTATAAAAAATAAGGTTATTAATATCTTCTTTTTAAAAGTAATTCTCTTTATTATATTTAATATATTTATTATTAATAATTTAACTATAAGGTATTTAATTTATTAATATCTTAACTTAATTATATAGCTACCTAGGGTATTAAGTTTAATTCTAATCTAAAGAAGGCTGAGGAGGAGTAGCTAGAAGCTGATGCTTAAGTTAAATATTTTTATTTTAAAAAGAAGGAATAGTCTAAGAAGATGCAGTAAGCTATTACTTATAGTATTAAAAATCTAGAGGAGCTAAAGTAGGTTAAAAAGGTAGAGCGTAAGGAGCGGGAGCAAGAGGCAGAGGCCTTTTATTAGGCTAAAATATTACTGCCTAATTTAAATAATCCTATGACCTTAGGTTTGTAGATGGTTGCTGTTAATTAGTTTTCTTTTATTAATAATTTAAGGTCCTTAGATCTAGATCTTTTTACTTTATTAAAGGGTGTTTTTTTATTATTTTCCTAGGGGTTTTCGGGGGTATAGGTTCTTTTATTATAGGTTTTTGTTGTATTTATAAGTGTTTGTAGAGTTTATTTTAGAAGATTTTTAGAGTAGTACTAGCGTATTTGAAATTATTTTCTAATTCCCAGTTATTTGCGCTTCTATTATACCTTTTCTATTCCACTAGGTAGTAGAGTTTACTAGTAGTTTTATTTATTTTTAGTAATATTATTTTATTAATCTTATATTTAAGTTCTTTGCCTTTAATAACGATTTCGTCTTTAATAAGCTTTTCTGTATTTTTATTTATTAGTGCTTTTTTTAATAGTAAGATGTAAAAAATCGGGTATACTGGCTTTCCTTATTTATTTAGTTATTCCGGAAGATCTAGTTTATAATTAACTTTATTGATTTTCTTTAAAATTTTATAAGGCTTAACTTTCTTATAGTCTAGCTTATTACTTAGCCTGTTTATCTTAATGTTAGCTTATTTTTCTCCTTAAGTATATTAAAGTAGGTAAATTATATCTCCTTCCTAAAGGGTTAGTTCTCTAAGCCTTTTTTTATCTGTATACTTTTTTATACGTTCTTATATAAGTTTAAGTTATGTATATAGTTCTTAGTATAGTTCCTTAAGCTCGTCTACCTTAAGTATAGCTTTTTATATATCTTCTCCTTTTTAGGGTATTTTATATACTTAAGGATAGTATTCTTTATTAGCGTAAAATAGCAAGAGTTTTATTAATTTTAAAACGGAATTATTATAGGAGAATTCTACATTAGGTAAGTGCTTAACTTAATTATTTTAGTTAAAGTTAATATAGCTTTATAAATATATTTTAACGATCTAGTTAATATGTTCCGTTTGTCTATTTATCTAAGGGTAGTAAGTAGTGCTGGCTTTATAGTTTGTTCCTATTTTTACTATAATGCTTTACTAGTATTTTAATATAAACGTTAATCCTCTATTAGAAATAATTTCCGTAGGTAATCTATATTTTAAGGCTATATATTTTTATATTATATAGCCTAGTTCTTCTGCAGTATTATCTTCCTTATATAGGATAAAAATACCTTATTTTATTAACCTGTTAATAATAATAAAGATGTTGTTATATATTATATTTATTATAGGCTTTTTTAATAATAGTAGCTTAATAATATAGTTAAATAAGATAGAGCTCTAAGGGTGCTCTAGTATTGGTAATAGTTGTAGTTTACCGTAAGGTTTTTGTCAACTGGACTTCGTTTTTGTATATAAGATATATAATTAAACGATTCCTTTAATGATTTTCTTTATACTTATAAAGGTGTAATACCGTTATACTTATTGTAGTGTTTTTATAACTCCTTTGTGTTTGTATAGCAGATGCTTATAGACCGTTTTCGTTACTTTTTTCTGTAATAAGTCTAGTACCTAGATTTTTTCATTTCAATATAGGATTCCTTCTATAAGGGTTATATCTTTAGGGAATTAGTTTAATATTTAGTTACTAACTTTATCTTTAATTTTATTAAGGATAGGGTTTCCGTCTTTAATTATAAAGAGGGTATTAATAGCTATTAATTTATAGTACCCTTATGCTATTTTTTAAAATATTAACGAGGTAAGTTTTAGCATTAGTTTAAAGTAGTCTTCTTTATAGCTAAGAACGTCTACGTAATTATTTTCTAATCTTTTACAGGGTATAATCTTAAAGTTATACTTGGCTATAAGCCGAAGGTACTTTTCCTACTGTATTAAGATATTTATTTCTTTAGTAGTAAGGTTTATAAAATTCTTATAGTTTAAATATATAGTAATCTTATACTTATTGCCTAGTAGATATAACCTTTATTTTTTAAATACTTTAAAAATGGCTATAAGTTTTTAGTTATATATAAAGTATTATAGTTCAGGTCCGTGGAGTTTTTTAAAGAAGAAGGCTATTAAATATAGTATTCCTTTATTATTTTATTAACTAAGTACTCCTCTAATTACGTAGTTTAAAGCGTCTGTTTTAACAGTAGCTGGCTTTTTAAGGTTATATATTTATAGTACTGGTGCACTAGTAATTACTTTTTTAAGCACTTTAAAGGTTTCTAGGGCTTCTCTTGTATAATTAATTAATTAATTTTTTTTTTTATTATTTAAATTCTTTTTAATAAAATCCATAAATAGTGTAGTAATTTTACTATAACTCTTAATAAATTATTAGTAGTAATTAGCTAGTCTAAGGAAACTTTATATTTCTTTAACTATTTTAGGGACCTTTTATTCCGTAATAGCTGTTATTTTAATAAGGTCTATTTTAATCTGTCTTAGCGAGATAATATATCCTAGGAAGTTAACTTTTTATATATAAAATTAATATTTCTCTAGTTCTACTAATAAGTTTACTACTTATAGTATTTCTAAAACTTAGTATATATACTATTTATACTTTTCTAAGGTATTAAAGTAGATTAATATATTATCTAAGTATATAATAATAAACTTATTAATATATTCCTTAAGGACTTTATTAATTATTCTTTAGAATATAGCTGGTGTATTAGTAAGTCTAAAGGGTATAACTAAATATTTAAATAATCTATATTATATTCTAAACGCCGTTTTTTATTTATTTCCTTTTTTAATTTAAATAAGGTTATAGGCTCCTTTTAAGTTAAGAGCCATAAACTATTATACAGTTATTAGCTAATCTCTGATTTCGGAGATTAGTAGTAGCAGTATTTAATCCTTAATAATGATTTTATTAAGTTATTAATAATTAATAATTAATTATAACTTCCTATTTTTCTTTAGTATAAATATTATAGGGTATTCTACTAATAAATTAAAGACTTAAATATATCCTTTCTTTAGTTATTTATTTAACTATTTCCTTAGAGTCTTTAACTTTTTTTCGTTAAGGTTGTAAATTTTATAGATCTTAGGTTATTTTCCGTCTACTAACTTAATAAAGTAGTCCTATTATAAGTATAGTAGTAACTTAGTGTTTAATATTACTTTATATAATTTCTTATATCTTCTATATTAGCAAGGTATTTTAGTAAGAGTACTTTTAAGTTTTTTTAATTACTTTACTTAGTATATTATTAAGTGCTACTAGCTTATCTTTAAATCTTATTATAATTCTATTAATATAGATATATTCTACTTTCTTACGTTATTTATTATATTATAGTAGTATTAGTAATTTATTTTCTTTAAACTTAACTATTTTTATTTTCTTTATAATTAGTACAGAGGATTCTAGTTCTTCCGGTAGTACAGTTTTACCCTTTTGCTTTCTCTAGTATAGTTAATATTTAGGTATATCCTTAATATCTTAGTAGACTTTATTAGTCTTTTATTAAATAATAAGGTTATTATTAAGTAACCATAGGTATCCTAAAAGGACGTTGTCTTTTAGTATATCTAGAATACTAAATTTAATATTATAGGTATTTTTATTAATAGTTAGCGGGAGATAATTAGTCTTATATTTAATAAGTCCTTCTTTTATTTCTATTTCCGTAACGCTTATAATTTATAATATTTATTCTTTTTATTAAATAGGGATCTATAATTCCTTAATTAATTATAGTAAAATTAAATTACAGTCTAATCCGCTGTTAATATATACAGTAGCGGCTCTGTTCTTAAGTTATATATTTACTTTAAGTTTCTTTATTCTAGTTATCTTAACTATATTAATTTATATTTTTCTTTAGTTAGGATTATAATTTTCCTTAGTAATAATATTAAGGTCCTTAATTATCTATTATTATATTTACTACTGTTAGAGTTTTTAGTACTATTAATATTTATTAGTGTTAAGTTCGTTAATGTAGTACTTGTAAAAGCGCTTAATGTCTTTTATATAAGCGTAGCCTTTGTCGTAGGTCTTAAAGTTAAATCTGTTATAGTATAACCGGTGTCGGAGTTAGTAATATTCTTCTTTCTTTATTTAATGTTTTCTACAGAGTTTATTCTTATATTATAGAAAGTTTATCTTAAAATAGACTTCCTTTTATTTATATTATTCCTTTACCTTATAGTTAAGGTGTTAGCTATATAATTAGTCTAGGTATACTTTTGGGTTAGCTTTAAGGTAATATCCTTTGTAAAGGTTATTATATTAAATCCAGAAGTACTAATTGCTAATTTTAATTATATAGTATTTAATATATAGTATTTTATTATATTATTTTATTTTTACGTAGTTGTATTTTTTTATAAATAGGGTATTATACCTAAGTTATATTTCTTCTTATTTAATAAATTACTTTTGGGTTATAATAGGGTGGTAATGGGTTGCGTTAGTGCATTCCGCTAGCCTATTATTACTAGGTACCTGTCGTTAGGTAATTCTATGCTGTTTAAGTATTTATTAGAATTTGCTTAAGTCTTATTCCTGGGTCCCTTTTAATCTATAGTTAAAGGGTTTTTATCTACAGGGGTATTTTAGCCCTTATAGTTCTTGTAATCTGCATTAATTATATAGTTCTAAGATGTTTAGGTTAGTGTATTTTTAATTTTAGGGGTACTGGTTTACCTTAGACTTTTCCTCCTATCTGTAGATAAATACGTTTTTTTATTCCTTTTCTTCTTCTATAAGAGGAATATTACAGGCTTTGTTTTATACTGCTTTGTATTTATCTTAAGTTATGTTTATTTATTTATTAGTAATAATAGTAATAGGTATATTATTAATAACCTAGTTAATTATTTACTAATTAACTTCCTTAGAGGTTATAGTATTAATAATAACTTATTTTAGCTGCCTTTTCTTAAGTACCTTAGGGTACTATTTTAATATTTCCTTCTTTTCCTTATGTATAAGATATGAATTATTATAGCAGCTGGTCTAACTGAGAAGGTTATAGGGCATAGTTTTAATAGTATTAACCTATACTTTATTAAACTTCTTATTTTTATAAGTAGATTTTTTAAAATTATTAGGCTTCCTATACTTTCCTTAGTAATCCTTTTCCTTATGGCCTATTTTACTATAGTAGTTATATTTACCCGTAAACTTACGGGTGTTAATAGTGTCTAGATCTATAGGTCCTGGCTTATTATTATTATAGGTAGCTATATTACGTTTCTTACCTTAGTTAGTGTATTACTAGGAGTTTCGTTTAGGTTAAAAGGTCTATTATTTTTCGTCCTTCTTTTCTTATTTCCTTTTCCAGAGGCAGTTATTAATATTAATTGCTAATTAAGTATAGTTAATAAAATTAACTATTTTTTTATTAACTTTATATAGTTTATCCTTAACTAAAGGTTTAAGGCTTATATAGTATACTTCCTTTTTGCTATCCTTAGTTTAATTAACCTTAGTAAGGAGTTATAAGAACGTAGTTATATACTTAAAGTATTATCTTTTTTATTTAATAAATTAAAGCTCCCGTTCTACTTTTTGTTTTTTATTTAAGGTTCTGAATGATTTTTTAAGTTAATTACGGAAGTCTTAGTAAGACTTAAAGACTTCTTAAGTTTAAGTCTTTTACTTATCTAAAGTATTTTTTTTAAAGTCTTATATAATTAGTTGTAATTATTCTACAGCTGCTTTCGTAAGGTAGGTGATCGTAAAGATAATTTTATTTATATTTTCCTCTAGGGTATTCGGAAAGTAGCTAAAGTATATGTTAAGTTTAGTAAAGTACTTGTCTATGTTTTTTAGTTCTCCGTTATAGGACTTGGGGTACCTGGGTTATATAACCTTACCCTTTTCCTTTTTCTTAGTCTTAAGTATAATAATTTTATCTTTAAGAGTTAGGATTTTTTCTTTTATTTAGTTAATTATAAATTATAGCTAAGGTAGTAATAGCTACTGCTAAGGTTAAGGGTTTTTGTTAGCTATTTTAACTTTAAATACTTTTTTAAATTCTATATTACTATTTTTGTAACTTTAAGTAATACTTTCTTAATTTATTCCGGCGTCTAGTGCGTAGAATTTAACTATTTAGTACCCTTATAGTAATATTACCTATAGTCTAAGGTAACCTCTGAATAAGAGTTGTAAATGTATAATAAGCTAAGCTTCTATAGGTTAATATAAAAGGAATTCCTAAGGGATAAATCTTATGCTAGGTTTATGTTAGCGGATAGGCTAGGCTGGACTAGTAGGTAATCGACAAAGGTAAAAGGGGTTTATTTATATAACTAGTAGATAATACTTCGTAGGTATAATTAAGCGTTATTCTATATTTACAACTGGCTATTTAACTATTTTAAATAAGCGTAGAAAAGTAGAAGTTATATACCTAGTTAGCTAGGCGTCCTTAATGTCCTTGACGATAGAGTTTATTAAGTTATACTTAATTAACTTAATAATCGATTTTATTAAGTTATTCCTTATTAATCGGTCGGCCCGTTGTTTATCCGTAGCCTCCCGCCTAGGGCGGCCTGTAGTTGCGGCTATAAGAGTTAGCTTGTGATAATTTAGTAATTAATTTAGTTTTCTTTAACCTACTGACGAAACTAAGAGTAATTTACTTATAAGTAAATTAATTAGCTAAGTAAATTACTCAGAGTAAATTAGTTTTATTCAGAAGCTTAAGTAAATTAATCGTAAATTTATATATAATTATTCAGTAGTTATTCGTTATTTATTATTAATATTCGTTTTCGTCAGCCTTCTGAAGAAACTAATTTAGTTTTACTTAAAGTACTGAATAATTCTATTAGTTTTCTTCAGCTATTTAACGAAACTAAATTAATCAGTGATTAATTTAATCTGACGAATCGTCACTAATTTACAACCCTGGGCTGCTTATTATCAAATATATACAAAAGCTATTAAATCTGGCCTTACTAAATTAGAAAAGTATTTTCCTAGGAAAATAACTGCTTCTAGTTTAATTTATTATAAGCTGTTTTTTTATAATTTATTTTTAGATCCTTGATTTAAAAATATTCATTTTAAAAATAAAGGTTTATTATGCTTTTTCCCTAATATTAATAATTCTATTTTATATTTATTAAAAATAGAATATAATAAGTATATTATTTATTTATTATTATTTTTTATTATTTTATATTTATTATTTAACTAATATTATTATTTTAGATTACGGGATAAAGTTAATGGCCCTAATATAATTAATAATAATAATATAGTTAATTTATCTTTTAATAAATTAGCTGATAATTTTAATTATAATAGGGCTATTGAAAATCCTAATAATAATGATTTATCTAATTCTAATAAAGAATTTTATTTAGGCACTAATACTAGTGTTGATAATAAAATATCTTTATATTTAAAAGAAAATCCTATATTAGAAGATGTAAGTTATTTATTTATTATTATATTATTATTATATTATTTTTTATTATATTATTATTATATTATTTTTTATTATATTATTATATTATT
>NW_028145307.1:0-8385 GCF_050948025.1 Trichoderma camerunense
ATTATTTTAAGTAATTTTAAAAATATAGGTTTTTTTATTATTAATTTTTATTATATTTATAAATATTTATAAAGTTTATTTTAAAAAATTTTTAAATTAATATTAATATATTTAAAAAAAAAAATTAATTTTTAATTATTTATATTTTTATTATATTTTTTTTATTTTACTAAGTAATAAAGTTTATTAATTATTTTATTTATTTTTAATAATATTATTTTATTAATTTTATATTTAAGTTTTTTACTTTTAATAATAATTTTATTTTTAATAAATTTTTTTATATTTTTATTTATTAATACTTTTTTTTAGTTAATTTTAGTAAAAAATTAAGAATTAATAATACTTAATTATATTATTAAGCTTTTACTTTTTAAAAAACTTATAATCAATAAAATATAAAATAGTATTTTTATAATAATAAATTAATCTTTAAAAATAATTTATTTATTTTAGTAATTAAAAAAAGCTTTATAAAAAACTTAATTTATATTTTTTTAAAAATATTTATATTAATTATAAATTATTAAATAAAATTATTTTTTATAAAAAGTTAATATTTATATTAAAATTTTAGTAAATATTTAGAATAAAGTTTATACTAAAGAGTTAAATATAAAAGGGAAACCTTAGAATTTCCTATTTATTTATAAAATCAAAGAAGAAAAATATTATCCCATAGTTATTACTTTACATCCTGCGTCTGCTTATCCCACATCTTCTTATATTGCCCATTATGCAATAGTAGCTGCATATGAGTTCCTAGCTCTACAATACGCCCTTCGTGGAGAACTACTATCTGGTCGCAGTGAACGATTGTCGACAGTCGATGCCTAAATCGTATATAAGTTAAAGAGTATCCAAGAAGGTAGACGTGAATAAAGTAACTTACGCTATTGTAATACAAGTTCTTCCCTCACTAATTTTTGCAAGAGATGTTTGGATAGCTTTTTCGGTGGCTGAATCCAGTGACGCGGTAGCTTCATCCATTAGAATCATCGTGGGTGCTTTTAAGATGGCTCGGGCGATGGCAATCTGTGTCCGTCAAATGGTGCAGATGTTAGTCATAGATCAATATCTCCACTACAGATGCTCAAAGATACCTGGTATGGTCACATACCCTTTGTTTCTCTCCCCCGGAGAGACGCAGTCCGCGTTCCCCAACTTGGGTCTCATATCCATCTGGTAGAGCCATGATTTTTTCATGGACACTGGCGACCTTACAAGCATCGTATACGTCTTGTTTCGACGCCGTGGGTTTAGCGTAGAGTAAATTATACATTAGAGTATCGTTGAAGAGCATAGTCTCTTGGGGTACCACACCGAAATGGTCCCGCAGACTCCGAATTGTGATATCCTCTGTGTTGATTCCATCAATCAATATCTTGCCAGAATCGACGTTATAGAAGCGAAACAGTAACCGCAGCAAAGTTGACTTGCCACTCCCACTCTCCCCAACAATGGCAATCGAAGTGCCAGGTAGAATATTTAGGCTTATATTGTAGAGCGCCTGTCGTCGGGGATCGTATCCGAACGAGACATTTTCAAAACTGATGTGACCTTTGCAATGGGGTAAGTCGTATGCCGCTGGCTTGTCAATCACCGATGGTTGTTCCTCGAACTGCGCTCGGTAAATTCGGTTAGTGTTCGACATATCTCGAAGCTATTCTGTGGAACTCACCAAAGCCAACATGCGCTCCGCATCAATCAAGTTATTTTGAATCTGGGTGTAGAAACTCCCAAAAAATCCCAGTGGAGCCTGGAGTTGGGCAAGATATGCAATCAAAGAGACGAACAAGGCCACATCCTCAGCCCCAATGGATATGTGATACGCAGACAGAAGACTGACCATCGCCACCCCAAGAGTAAAGATAAGGTTCTGCGCGGCATTTAACATATTTAGGGAGAAAAGAACGGAAAACTCGGCTATTTGGAACTTGTCAACGCGACTCGCAAATCGAGATTGCTCAGCCTCGAGAGCACTATTATAGTGGACCACTTCATAGGACATGATAGCGTCGGTTCTAATACACGCATCAGATAGAGCACCCAAGCACAGAGATACTTAATGTAAGAGAAAAAATAAGGCAGACTCACTTGATTCCATCCATTTCTCGGTCCCGATTGACCATTTCGCGCCGAGCCCGACCTCTGTATTTAGCCATATAGATGGTCACAAACAGGTATGAGCCACCCATTGTCAAGATGATGAGAGAGTAGAAGGGGTCGAATTTGACGAGAAAATACACGGCTGCAACCCCAACGTCAGCCACCATGGGGAACAGCTGAAATAAGAGAGAATCCACAAATGTGTTGAGCGCGCTTCCTTTGCTAAGTGCGCTCATAACCTCTCCGAGTCGCTTGCCAAGATGAAATTGAAGAGATAGAGACATTACATGTTCGAAGGCGGATTGAGTGAGATGACGGTAAGTGGCTTGCCCTATTGGAATCCATAGCAATGCCCTGATGGATGCCAGCACGCCTTGCTGCCCCTGCACGGCTCGGCAGATGATGTAGATGAAGAGCTCCTTATATGGTATGACTCCAGAACCCAGCTGGGCCACGGTCTGACCTAGCTGAAAAGGAACAAGAACATTTACAACGCGCTGAGCGATCAATATCAGAACACAAACGAGTGCGCGGATTTGCAAAGATATCGAAGTAGATGGCCTGATTGATTCATCGAGCGGTTTTATTAGTTCTCCCAGTCGGCTTCAAGTACAACAAGCGTGCAAATAGACTTACCAGATCCGAGGTAAGAGCTGTCCCAATCCCACTAGGTAATCCAGCCAATTTGTTGACTGCGCATCCGCGCGTGTGATCAGCGACGAAGAAGGCGCCTGTATAGCTCCATAGCCATTCTCCTCCGAGCCAGAGCCTAGTAGACTCTGGGTTACTGAGCTTTTGGATGCCTTTACGGGCAAGTAAAACAATATACTGGCTCCCGAGAAGCATATTATACGACCGTAAGCCAATGGAAGCAGCACCATTTGTAAAGGGCGCGTTTTTCCGTCGGGAGAATTACTGTCCACAAGCAGTATTAAATGCAAAGATTGCACTGTTGCAAGGCATGTTTCGAATACCAATGCAACTAGCCAAGTGCACGCATTGATGCCCGACGGAAGATACGGAATATCAGGATCAGGGAGTAACGAGGCTGCGAAAAAGAGAAACACGGCGATTTGAGATGCCTATATCGGCATCAATCTTCTCTCCCCTCCCAGGTTGTCTACTCGCTGCGCTACTTACAAGATGTGATGTTGTTGCCCAGGCCAATTGGTCTGTGTCGGTTTGGGCAGCGGTAAAGAGAGTGAAAAGGATTGTGGAAAGCTATCAAGGTAGTTACATAGTTAGCTCTCTGTTCACGAATGGTTGTGCGACATTTCCTACCAGGTCAATACAGAACAAGAAGATCAACCGAAACGCCCATTTTGCTCTAACGATTGATATTTCACACTTTGGCGTCGCATCAACTCGTCCACGGCGGATTTTGACAATGATACTGATGATGAGATATGCGCCTACAAGAGTCAATGGATATACTGGATCCAGGATCCGAACAATCGCGAGAATCGATCTCATCGTAGTGTCAAGCGGCAGGAATTTCCCCAATTCCCCATAGCACGCTGTAGTTGATAGTTGTATTTGCTGTTAAAGGCGAGGGATGCTTTATCGATTGCTAGCATCGTTCAGGGGGTTTGACTCCCCGGGTCGGGTGCCGATCGGGATCCGAATCAAACCAAATAATAGAAGAGCGGCAGCAAGGGGGAGTATATGGCAATAGGATCCATGCCATAACTTGATTGAAGCACAGAATTTCTTTTCTGCTTCATCATGGAGTCTTCCCCTTCAGGGGACACCGCGCCGTCCTTACGCACACGCCTGCTGGATGACGGTACTCAGCATGACGGTATTAATACCAGAGATTCTCCACTAAGCACAGAGCTGGCTCGCGTGCTACCTGTTCCACTGCTATGTTCGGTGGCATTGCATATGACGGCGGCGCCTACCATATGGGTCTATGCCTATCTATTCTGTGAGCACCCCGAGCAGTGCAGAGATGAGGAGAAGCGTCAATACGCAGGCTCAGTAGCCGCTGCGACCGCTGCGGCCAATGCCGTAGGCCTACTGGCTCTGGGTTACCTTGCGCGAATGGTCCACTGGGATGCACGAGTAGGATTAATGGCCTGGCTTCTATGTCGAGGGCTAGGCGTTCTGGGCTTGGAACTGGGTGGTCAGTGAACTGTGCTCTGTTAATTCCTAATCGTGACTTAAATATAGTTAACGCTGGAACTCTGCAGTATACCTACGCAGTTTCACCTGCGCTCTTGGTGGCCAGATCCTCCAGGGTCTGGCGTCGGATAACCTGCTACACTTCAACCTCAATTCGATTTACACCCGTGCATCCTCTACCGAAGCTGTATCCGTCTTAATGGGTTCCTCCCTAGCGCTTTATATGATAGGAATGGCCATCGGCCCCGCTATCGCCGGATTCTTTCCATCCTTTGAGTGGACATTCATCGTGGCCGCCGCTCTTTTTGGCGCCATCGTTCCGTACATCTGGGTAGTTATGTCGAGCGGCAATCCAAAAATAACGCATACCCTTGGAAACTATCAGTCGCAAGTCAATCCAGAGTCTGCCCCGGAGGCACCTCCCAGCAAATACAATTACTTGGCAGCCGTCCTTACCCCGGCAAGACTGTTCTATGAACGTCCTAAAAGTCTTCTTCAGGGACTCTCACTCTTCTTCTACAACATGGTTCAGGGCTATCTCATCAATCTAATATTTGTCTTTGCGTCTGTACAGTTCAGCTTCACGTCAAAGGAGAATGGACTCCTCCTCTCCCTAATTGCCATAGTGGCCGCCTCTTATCTCTTGGTATCATTATTCATCGTACCACGTCTCGCCTTATACTTTGGATGGTCTTTCACGAAATCAGGTACAACTAATTCTTCTACAATAGGAGATCACTGTTCTAATAATCCGCCAATGCGTTGTGGGAGGAGTTCGGATTTGGGAGCTGGCGCTGTCTCGATACTCATTCAGACGGTAGCTGTAGCAACCTTATCTCAGGTCCGCCAGCCTTCACTGATATATCTAGGAGCATCTTTAATAGCATTAGGCATAGCAGCACCTTCTTTTATTAAGAGCTACTTTGTTGCTTCGTTGCCAGATGCTACACAAGGAGTGGCTGCGCTGGCACTTATGGAAACCAGCGGAGGCCTTACTAGTCCTTTGATACTGGGCACCTGGCAGGCTCAACACCCGGGAAGCTCGGTTTTCCATTTGGCTTCAGGCATCTTGGGTCTATCGTTAGTCTGTTTAGTAATGGGAGCATTTTTGTAAACCTTTAAGTTAATATTTTACCGCGCGACTGCTGCTTATTGTTACAGTCCGTTATACGATAGTGCCAACAAATCAAAGGATTGTGTCATTAATCGCAATTATAGCAACTATTATAAAATACCGATCCTTGAGATGCGGATATCATGGTAATGTTGCCCAGGTAGACATAGCCGTTTGGGTCCATCTTGTTTGACCCTGCAGCGCTGAGCGCGTGAGCTCCTTCTTCATCGAGGCATGGCTTGACTTCCAATGTACGTTACAATGCCGCGGAAGATTTTTTCATTTAGAATTACAATAGCGCAACCTTGGCACCTAGAGTCCTTTTAGTTCTGTTTGCTCCCTTTGGATCATTGGTTTCTGGACGATATATATAAGCGGTAAAGAAAGAATCCACTGACACCAATTGCAGTACTGGTCGTTAAGGACATTGGAGCAGAAGATAGTATAGGGTATTTAGTAGTTAGTATTAGTTGATACTATTACTTAGGGTAGCGCCCTAAAGCTTCGCTACTCTTTGAACTTGGTTAGTTTACGTAAATTCTTTTAATAGACTTTAATATAATATATTTTTATAAAAAGATTATTTCTTTAAATAAACTAAAGGAATTATTTATTTATTAAGTTTTCTTAATATATTCAAGCTATTTTAAGGCTTTTATTTTTAAAGGAGTTATTATATACTATTATATATTAATTAATTTCTCTTAAGTATAAAAGATAAACTACCTAAAAGGAACTAATTATAAAAAAACCTTTATATATAGTAATAACCTTTAATAAGTTAGTTAGTCTAAGGACTTATATATACATAGTTATATATATTTTACTAACTTTTTTAAATTATTTTATTAACCTTTTTAATAATTTTCTTAATACTTTTACTTAGCTTAAGGTTTTTAATATTTTTTAGTTAATTTAATTTATATTTTACTTTACTTAGCTTTAGTTTTTTTTTTTAAAGTTTTTAATTATAAATTTATAATTTTATTAATTATAAATTTAATTATTTATTTAATTATTTTACTATTATAATTAAGTTATAACTTTTATTAAGAAAAAGTAAATATATTATTTTATTATATAGTTTTTTATATTATATATATAATTTATTTTTAGGAATTATTACTACTTTTTATAAATTTATAAAAAAATATTTATTTAATTTAGTTAAATTATTAAATTATAATTTATAAACTTAAAGCTAGTTATATTATATTTAAACTTTATTATTTAGGCTTTTATATATATATATTTATATTATATTTAAACTTTCTCTCCTAAGTACAGAGGATAAACTGCCTAACTAAGATTAGAATAATAGGTTGTTATTAAACCTTTGTCTAGCAGCTATTAGCTAGGTAGTAGTACTCTACTAATTCTTTTACTTAGCAGTAGCCTAGCTAATCTACGTTTTCTCTTTTATAGTTAATTTAGGTTGCCCTTTTTTACCCTTTTTGTTCTTTAGGCTCTGGCAGACCTTCTCTGCGGCGCTAATAACGGCCTTATTACGAGTTTTCGTAGCAGCAGCTATTATCTTAGCCGTAGTTGCGGTCGGTTTTTTATTACCTTTAGCCATCGTGGCTGTTTGTAGTAGATGTATGTTGGCCGTTGACTTATCTTGTAGTTGTTAAAAGGGTTTGTTGCTTTTGTAGTATGTTGTCTCTTTAGGTGGTTTTTTAAAAGCGTTGCGTGTGTAATCTATTTTTAGGCAGGATTGTCGCTGCCTTTAATAACCTAACGGAAGGATACAATAGGCCTATCTGGTCTAGTTGAGTCATTAAACTATAAGTCGCGGGCTTAAAGCCAGTTGTGTTATACTTGAACCTTATTGTTCAGGCCTTTTTGCGTATGTATTTTAAGTTTAGTCTTGAACCTTAATATAGCAGCTATACTTTATAGCCTAAATCTTTAAGGTTTAACTTAGTTAGCTGTAGCTGATTAGGTTAGGCTATGGATTAATTCTGGATTTTAAACTAAAGGCTGGGGTATAGCCTTCCTTTAATCTAGCTATTATAGCTTTACTAACTCTCTTAATAATAAATATATCCTTTATTATATTTAAACTTTATTATTTAAGTTATTTTATATACTTTAAGTTTAATTTTAAACTTTAATTAAGTATATTTTATAGCTTAAATTTTTAAAGTTTAATTTAATTAATTATAATTAATTAAGTTAAATTATAAATTAACTTTAGATTTTAAATTAAAGATTAAAATATAGTTTTTCTTTAATTTAATTATTATAACTTTATTAACTTTTTTAATAATAAATATAATTTTTACTTTTATATATAAAATATAAAATTATATAAAATTATATAATATTATAATAGACTGGCCTTATGGTAACTATAAATAAGTATCTAAATAAATAAAATTATTATTCTTAAGGAAAAAAGAAAATATACTAAAAGTATATATTTTATACTTTAATTAATATATAATTAATTAAACCTCGGGTTTAACCTAAACCTGGGTTAGGCCTGGGTTAGGCCTGTGTAATTCTGGAATATTATTAATCTAGTCCGATCCGGCTTTGAGCTGGAATTGGGATATCCTTAGTTTAGGCGTAGCCTGGATTTATAATAAATATAATATAAAAGTTATATTTATTATTAAGAAAATTAATAAAATTATAATAAATAAATTAAAAGAAAATTATACTTTAGTTTTTAATATAATATAATATATTATATTATTTATTTATTAATTTAATTTTATAATAATATTAAAAAGCTAAGTATAAAAGAAAAAAAAAATTAAAGAAAAAAATAATTTATATTTTAATTACTTTTAAGTAATTAAGTATTTAATAATAATTATATTTATTTTTAAACTTTTTATAATAAAAAAAAAATTTTTTTATTAATTTTTTTTAAATTATAAGTTTATAATTTAAACTTTAATACTTTTTCTTAATTTAAAAACTTTTTAATATTTAATATATTACTTTTTTTTTATAATATTACTTTTTTTTTATAATATTATTTTTAATATTAATTATAATACTTTTCTTTATATAAATTAATTACTTAA
>NW_028145306.1:0-8155 GCF_050948025.1 Trichoderma camerunense
CCTAAACTAGTAAGGTTTCTTAAATAACTACAGTCTTTTAAATTAATATAGTATTTTAAATAAGTAAAGTCTTTTAAATAAATAAGGTCTTTTAAATAAATAAAGTCTTTTAAATAAGTAAGGTCTCTTAAAGTAGTAAGGTCTTTTAAAGCAGTAAGGTCTCTTAAACCAGTAAGGTATCTTAAATAACTATAGCCCCCTAAACCAGTAAGGTTTCTTAAACTAGTAAAGTATTTTAAATAATTACAGTTTCTTAAACTAATAAAGTCTCTTAAATAACTATAGTTTCTTAAATTAGTAAAGTCTCTTAAACTAGTATAGTTTTTTAAATAACTATAGCCTCCTAAATAAGTAAGGTCTTTTAAATAACTATAGTCCCTTAAACTAGTATAGTTTTTTAAAGTAGTAAAATCTCTTAAAGTAGTAACTATAGTCTCTTAAACTAATACAGTATCTTAAACTAGTAAAGCATCTTAAATAAGTAAAATCTCTTAAATTAGTAAAGTCTCTTAAACAACTACGGTCTTTTAAACTAGTAAGGTATTTTAAATAACTATAGCTTCTTAAAAGACTATAGCCTCTTAAACTAATAAAGTTTCTTAAACTAATAAAGTCTCTAGAATAACTATAGTTTTTTAAATTAATTAAGTATTTTAAATAACTATAGTTTTTTAAATTAATAAAGTATTTTAAATAAATAAAGTCTCCTAAACCAGTAAGGTCTCCTAAGTTAATAAGGTTTTCTAAATAAGTAAGGTCTTTTAAATAAGTAAAATCTCTTAAATAAGTAAAGTCTCTTAAACTAATAAAGTTTTTTAAATTAATAAGGTTTTTTAAGTAAGTAAAGTCCCTTAAATAACTGCAGGCTTTTATATAAGGGCAGTCTCTTAAATAAGCGCAGCCTTTTTAATAAGTAAAATCTTCTAAACTAACGCAGTCTTTATAATAAGTATTATATTTTTTATAAAGTTAATACTTATTATAAAGGTAGTCTTTAAATAGATTTTATTTTAAGAAGAAGTAGTTTTTCTAAGTAAAGTATATATTTTTAAAAAAAGGTAGCTTTTTAAAGATAATTAGTTTATAAACTAGCTTTATATTTTAAAAAAAAATCTATTTTTTTATTTAAATAGACTTTATATTTAAAAAGTATTATACTTTAAAGGACTATAGCCCCTTAAGTAAATAAAGTATTTTAAATAAGTATAGTCTCTTAAGTAAAGGTAGCCGCTTTAATAAATAAGGTTTTTTAAGCTAGTAGTATTTTTATAATAAGTAGTTTATTTTTTTACAAAAGTAGTATTTAACTTTAAAGGTAGTATTTAAATAAAGTTTATTTTTTTAAAAGTCTTTTAAGTAAAAGTAGTATTTTTAAATAAACTTTATTTTTAAAAAAAGTATATATTTTTTAATTATAAGGTGTTTTCTAAAGTAAAGGGATATAGTTAGGGTTAAAAGTAGTGTTTTGCTTAGGGTATTGCTAGTATAGCTGCCTGCCAGGGGCAGCAATCTTACCTATAAAAATACCAGTAGTGTAAAAGCTACCCGCCGCGGGCAGTAATCCTACTTATAAAAATACCAGGAGTGCAAAAGCTACCTGCTGCGGGTAGTAATCCTACTTGTAAAATATCTATTAGTAATATAAAAACTACCTGCTGCAGGTAGTAATTTTACTTATAAAATAATTAATAATATAAAAGCTGCCTGCTGTAGGTAGTAATTTTACTTTATATTATATATACTATATAAGCTGTATTATACCTAGCTTAGGGGTATATATTTAGCTTATTTAATAATATTTTTATAAGCCCTAATTTAAATAGCTAAAGATAGGGCTTTGTAAGTTAATTTATTTTTTCTTTTTAAATATCTTAATAACTATAGTTTAAAAATAAAGTATAAATTAAGAGGTTAATATTTATTAATTATAATACTTAAGTAAAGTAAATAGGCTTAATATAATAAGCCTGTAGTATTTTAGGAAACTAATTTAATCTGGAAGTAGGTGGAGTTATATTAAATAACTATAGCTAAAATATTTATTAATTCCTTTACTTATATATAGGCTATTAGTAATAACTAATAAATAGATTAATTTTATATATAAAAGCTGTGTAAATTATTTATATATAGTAAGCTTGCGTATTAGTTAACGGAGAACTATATTCTAGTGTAATATAGCGCTAGTGCTATAGAAAACGCCTTATAAAATGCTGCTATAGGAGGAGCTAAAGAAGATAATAATAAATTTTTATAATTACTTATTTTTAATAACTAAAGTAAAATTAATAATAAGAAGCTAGAGGTTATAATAGGATAATATTAGATTAAGGTGTTATAGGAGTATATAAGGTAGATTAATAGTAATATAAAAGATCTGTAGTAGATATATAAGTTTTATAATAAAGGTAAGCTAGAATATGCTTATAATATATTATAGCTATAATTTAATAGCTAAACTAAGTTATAGATAGCCTTTCTGTAAATATTAATATTAAACTTTAATTTAATTAGCGGAGTTTAGCTTTAGTAAATAGCTATAGCTAAATATAAAGCTAGATTATATAGTTATTTTATTAAGATAAAGATTTATTTTTAAGTAAAAAAGAGGAGGTTAAGGAGAAGATTTAGAATATAATATACTTTAGTTATAATAAAGTGCAGCTGCTAGTAAGTAGGTTAGTAATACTATAGAGAAATAACTATTAGAAGTTAATAATTATGTAGTAGTATAAAATAGTAGTAGGTAAGGAAATATTTAATATTTTAAGGTAAGAGGATATAGTAAGCTAATGTTTTAATAATATAAGTATCTTTTTATTTACCTCTTTATATACCTGCCCTTTTTAATCTACTAGTCTACTTAGAATTTATCTTTAGCTAAAGATAATATTAATAACTTTAACTTAATAATAATATTAGTTTATAAGGCTGGATAAAGTATTAAAGACATTAAGTATATTTCCTAAAAACTCTAGTAATATAGTATATATAAAAGACTAAAGGGCTATGTTATAAAGCCTAAGTTTAGGTTATATAAAAGCTTAGGTAAGGAAGCTTTTTTTTTTAGAAGAGGCTTAAGCTTAAGAGCAGAACTAAAGTAGTAATATATTATTTATATTAACTTTAAAAACAGTAATATAAAAGCCCGGGTTCCTTACTACGTTAAGTAGTTAAGTATATAATAAGGTTTACTAGTATATTATTAAATATTTAAGTCTTTACTTCTTTAATATTTTTTAATTTCTTTACCTTAAAAAAGATAATATATATATTATAATGCAGGTATTAGCCTATATTATAGGCTAAATTAACCTAAGCTTAATAAAAGCGGTGTAGTAGTAAAAGAGTATTAAACTACTACTTTATAAGTATATATTACCTATACTAAAAAGATATATATTAATAATAACCTTAGGTAGAAATTTAAAGGATAATGGTGGTAAAAATGTTAACTTACTACTGTACCTTAACTAAATTATTTTAGAAGACTTTAAGCGTAAAAGGGGAGTAGAAGCAGTAGCTTAGGTAGAGTAATATTCCATTATCCTTAAATAATAAGTATTAGACTTTATTTAAAAGTATATAATAGTATTTAGGGACTTATTAAATAAACTTTACTTAGAATTACTATTAGAGGAGGCTGGCGAAGACTATAAGCTATAGTTTATAAAAGAAATATAAAAGGGTTTAGATAAGTTAGTTAAAGAAGTTATTATATTTCTTTAATATTAGCTAAGTTAGAAGTTTATTAATACTACTGCTAGTATAGCCTCCTTAAATAATATAGGTAATAGTATAATTAGTAAAAACCGTAAGTTAGTATTAAATATTACGTAAGCTTTTTATAGTTAACTATAGATAATTCCTAAAGTTAAGGAAAGCTTTATGCTTAAGGGAGATGCTTTATTTATAGAACTTACTGTAATTATTAACTAGGCTGTTTTTAAATAGGTAGTAAAGAAATACTAAAAAGTATTAAGTAAAAAGAAGATTAATAACAGAAGGCCTTTATTAGCTAAAGAAATATATTAGATTAAATTAAATTAGGAAAAATATAAAGAGTTTGTAAAAGTACTATATAAAGATTTAACTCTAGCTTTAGCTTAGCTACACTGCGTTATAAGCGTATTACATATATTAAAACTAGACTTAGAAGCGGAATTATAAATAGTAGGCGTAGCAGTAGATAAGTAGGATAAGGTTAATAAGTATATGATTTATTACCTGCTTCCTTTAGCAAAGGTTATTACAGCTTTATTACCTTCTTTATACCTAAGTAAAGAAAAGCCTAAAATACTATAAGTTTTAAGATATAAGTTATTAAAAGTTAAGCATATTAACCTTACTAGCGATAGGTGCTGCTAATTAACTAGTCAGAATTACTAGAAATCCTCTCAGTAGGTAATACTAATTAGTAATACCTTAGTTAGAAAACTAGCCTAGGTATTTAAAATTGCTGTAATATTTAGTAATTATAAATAAAGTAATATAGCTATATTACCCTAGAATATACTTTTTTTAATATAAAGAAGGAAAGGGGGATAAAGGGAAATTATATAGTTATATTAATAGAAATTAATAGTAGTAATAATTTTACTAAATTTATTATATAGTAGTTAAAGTCTTTAAGAGAGAATATATCTACTATAAAATTTATATTAAAACTGTAGTTAATTTTCTTCTGTATTTACGTAGAATGGTTTAACTCCGTTCCCAACAATAGCTACTTTTAATTAATTAGCCCCTATATTATAAAAATCATTGCTTTAAATAGAAGGATTATCCCTAGTATAAAAATAGCTTATAATTATATAATTTCTATATTATATAAGATATTACTAGTCTTGTCTTTAACCCCTGATGTATATAAAGAAAAAGAAAAGAAAAGATCTAAATAACTACCCCTAAGTTTACCTAGTAACTTACTATACTATACTTAATATTATACTATATATTATTAGGAAAGGAAAAGTAATATAAATATAATTAAATTATATTAAGGTAATTTATATTTATATTTATCTATTAATAATATAGTAATAGAGCTATAATACTAAATCCTACTAATATATTAATATTACTTAATTTAGAGATTCTTAATAATTATAGTATTAGAATACCTTTTAACTAAGAAGATAAAGATAGCTTAGGTAGCTATATATCGCCTATATTAATTAATAATATTTACTTTATAAATAGTAAAAAAAATAAAAGCCACAGTAGTAGCCAGTATATAGAAGATAGAGAAGGGCTTTAACTGCCTAAGAAGTAGAAAATTAATTATACCTTAGGGGTATATAAGATAAAGTATATATAAAGCTTAGTATAAATTATAAATCCTATTAAGGGATATATGTATTATTTCTATTGCTGTGTATTTATATTTTAACGCCCTAGTTTATTATTATCTTAGTTTATAATTTTATTATAAAGGTTAACGTACTTAATTTTAATAGTATTTAAGTAATTAATATTTTATAATAATTATATATATTAAACTATAAAAGTAAGAGGGAGGGTTTATTAGCGGCGGGAATAGAAGACTAATACTTTTTTATATTCTACCTTAATTTTATTAGTATTATTAGCTAGCTACTTTAGCTAATTTACTATAACAGCTACTTCTTTAATAATATTATAATTTCCTTTTAGTAATAGTAAGCTTTATATAGCGTTAAGTACGTTAAGGGAATACTATTTAACTTAACTAGGTGTATATTTTAAATTGCCATAGGCGTAATACATAAGGCCTAGTTTATTATAATATATTTAATTACTAAGTAGTTGTAGCTGCTAGCGTTAAGTAGCTAAAAAAAGAAAAAAGTAATGTAGCGTAATGCTTTTACTAGGCACTAGGCGGAGACGATTATATTTTATATTACTGATGTATTTTTTTATAGTAAGTTCCTTAGGGAGGGAGTAAAGCTAGGATAGGTTTTAGGAGGCTAATAGTTGTAGATAATTACTTTTAATAAATAGGTAATATTTTAGTACTTTTTTATAAAGGGCTAGGTAGACTTTATAAAGCGGTAGTTATATAATCCCTTTTAGGTTAATAACTAGCTGGTATTTTATATATATAATTATAAAGTAAATATTAAGATTAAGGTAAACCTAGATATTTAGAACCTTAAATAGGAGGTTTAGTTAATAGTTTATGCTAATTAAGAAGATAAAAGTAAGGAAAGTAATAGAGAGGATATAGCTAATGTAAAGGAGGAGAGTTTTATAGCTGCTATAAATATTAATAATACTGTTAGTAATATTAATAATAGTAATATAAGAAATAATACTACTTTTTATAAATAGTTAAATAAAAGCCGTAGTTAGTTAATAAAGGTTAATGCTAGTTATTTTACCTTAACTACTTAAATATTATTAGTTTAAGGGCCTAGCTCTTATATATATATAACTTTAGAAGCAGTAGTAGTATAAGTAATACCTTTTATTAATATTACTAAAAGAGAGGTAGAAGAGGAAAGAGAGGAAGAATTTAAAAAGGTTATAGAGAGAAACTAGGAAAAGGAACTAGAATCTTTATTTATATTTAATAATAATAATTATAATACCAGTGGTAAGGGTAATAGTAATAAGGATAATAGTTTATATAGTAATAGCTTTAAATAGCTACGGAAGGCTTTTAAAAAGAAGTATAATATTAATAATATTAACTATATATTATATATACTAGTAGTAGACGTCTACTACTTAGCTGCAGATTAATCAAAGTCTATAGTCTACTTACTAATAAATTAGAATTAGGTAATAAAAAAGTTTTATAGTAGTAATTATACTTTTTACTTACTTAGCTTTTATCTAATATATAGAAACTTTACCTTAGACAGCCTGCCTGCCTTCTTAGATTATAATTTATTTACTATTATAAAGTTAAATATAAGCTACTAAAACTAAAGTATAAATATATTATTCTTTAGCTTTTTCTAAGGTTACTTAAACCTTAAGTAGTTATTCTACTACTAAGAAGATAACTTACTTACTAGCTAAGGATTAGTAACGGTAGCGCTTACGATCCCTGCAGCTAAGGCTACTTATATAGCTTAATAGTAGGTAAAGCAGCAGTAGCTCCTAAGATATATAAGGGGGGAGCAGATATTAAAGAATCCAGCGGTATTAACGCCGTTTACAAAAGAAAGGTAGTAAGTAGAAGCTTTAATAGCGGAGAGTAAGTTTACCTTTTATTTTAAGTAGGTTATATCCGTTAATATAGTACAGCTGGTTTAGGAATACTGAAACTTTAGCAGTATTTTATAGTCTATCTTTTAGGTAATATAGTTATTTCTTAAAGAGAAATAGTTATATTTAAGTATCCTTAGGAAATTTCTACTAGTAGTATTTTTAGAAGTACTGACGGCTTTTATAAAGATAATTAAGCTTACTATTAGTAAAATAGACTATTACTTTAAAAAGGGTAAATTAAAGGGCCTTAGGCTGGTGTTATTAAAGAGTATAGCTACTTTTAATTAGCTAGGGAATTTCTACTTTATTAGTAACCTAAGAGTACTCCTATTTAAGGTATTTAGGCTGCTTAGAATAATAAAGGGCCTGCATATATAAGGATAGCTGTATATTTTACCTTATATACTTAACTTATAAAAAAGTAAAAAGCTTTTTAATTTCTTCAGGTAGTCGCATAGAAAAAATAGCCGGCTTATGCTAATATATATTCTAGTGCTTATATATTACTATAAGCCAGCTGTAGCTGTTAGTAAATATAGCTAGCTGTAGTTCTCTAAGTTAAGTAAGTAGTATATAAATAGTATAAGGGGATTAGTAGTATTTTTTAACTAGGTATTCCGTAATATTTAGGTACTAAAAACGATTATATTTATAAGCTACTAGCTTTATTATAGTCTTAGTTAAGGCTTATATAGTAGAAGTATATTAATAAAAATTAAGGTTATTACAAAAGCTGCAGTAGCCTTAGAGGTATAGGAGTAATATAGTACTTTATTTAGCTAGTTGTAAGTTATTTTATTATTATTATCTTTTTTTTTTATTTTATTATTAATCTTTTTTATTTAATTAACTATATTAAACTATATATATATATACTAACTAATTAATATTCTAGATAATATAAGAAACTTTTTTAATAAATTCTTACTATAATAAATAAAGCTAACTTTAATAA
>NW_028145305.1:0-8093 GCF_050948025.1 Trichoderma camerunense
ATTAACTAAAGAATAAAGTATTTAAATATTTAATTTAAATACTATTATATTAATAATAATTAATTATTTAAGTATTTTAATAAGTAATATAAAGTAAATTTATATATTTAATTAGCTAAGTTAAATTATTACTAAGTAATAATAATTCTATTATAAATTATCTTAGATTTCTAATAATTTATTAATAAATTATTAAATTATTATAATAATCTAGTAATCTATTCTTAATTAATTAGTTAGTCTAATGTTTATTTAAATCTAATTACCCTATAGGTTTATTATTGCAACTATAAGAGCCAGGTTGTAATATATAATTATAAATATATTAGTTTATAATATAAGGTTAATTAGTTAATATTAGCAAAAAGGATAAGAAGTAGCTTTAAGTAAATATAATTATAAAGCAAGTAAAATATAATAAAGATTCAGTTTATATTTAATTTTAATACTTTATTAATAACTAGCTAAAATAACCTATTTTAAAGAGTATAATAAAGCGAACTTATATATTCAGTCGTCTAGTAATTCTCACTTATTATATATTCAGGTACTCGTGAGAATAAAGCTATTCTTACGTCTCGTTAGTATATACCAAGTGAGAATCGACTTTGACCGATCCTAATTGGCTCTTCGTTCCGTACTTTTCCCGAAGTACGTACCGAGTTGGATCAGGTCGTTACACCTGTTGTTGTGACCAAAGAGTTAGGTCGTGACATGTATATATAAAAAGCCCTAAAATTCTTATTTAAGGAAGGAAAGACCGTGAGATAGTTGGCGCTCTTTATTATTCCGAGAATTAACAAGATTCGGATAATGAAGAGTTAACTCAACTCCGCCATAAAGAATATGATCAACAGCCTCAACGCCAAGCATAAAAGAATGGTCTTGGTTGCCAACCTGAAACTCAGTCAGTTATTAATAAATCATATTGCTTAGTGTATTTTAAAGATAACACACCTCGTATTTCCAGCTACCGAACCGACCACGTGAATAGATATCCATAGATAGTAGTTTTGGAAGGAGTTCCTCTAGAATAGGATCTCTGTCCAAGCTAGGGGTTGGATAACCATGCTCAAACACTCGGTGATATGTAGACACAATCTCATCGTGTGGCTCAACCATTTTGGTATTAATCAGACCTTTAATGCAACTCTCCAAGATATTTTCTTTCACTGGCTTCATTGGAGATTCTGATACTTCCAACAACAATGACCAGTAAGGACCTTCTTGAGGCTCACTCGACTTTGGGCTACTACCATTTGCCAGCTTGATAGTAGGCAACTTCACAGAGGCCTGGGGCTGATTGTACGGAGAGTAATTAGAAAAAATTGTAGCTCGGTAGAATGGACAATTACTCTCTGGGAAGTAAAGCTAAGGTATGGTTAGTACAAGCTATTCTGAAACTCCAGAGTGTCAGAATACAACACTTACCCAGCATTTATCACCAATATGGTTAGGGCGTTTGCCTCGGATTCCAATGCCGACGATGTGAGTAGAAGAGTAAACCAATCTTTTGGACAGACTGAGCAATTCCTGATTGCCAATTAATGAGACCAAATGATCCAACGGTATGGTACTGATAAGTTTGCGATACTGGATGGTCTTCCCATCTTGTAAAGTCGCGATTCTATTTGAGGCGTCAATCTTCACCACCTTACTTCCGAATGATTTATTGTTGTTGGGAAGAGTCTCTGCAACAGCAGTCCAAATACCGCCAGTCCCATTTCGTGCCGGGAAGCGAAAAGTCACGTTAGGACCCCAGTTACCAGCAGCCTTGTCCATAATGACATGCTCCATCGCACGGTTTACGTCTGGGACTGCAACTCGTTCTCCCAGCCATTCACATTGCATCTGTAAACGATGAGTTAGAAAAAAATAAACTTACTCCTAAGAGCGGTTCACATACCTCAGTGATAGGATGAGCCCATACCTTGAAAGAGTATGGTCTCATGAAAAGATCTGCGACCCCCCTCCCACACACGCGCAGAATCCACTCATCAAAGCTTTTAGGCGCCGTTTTTGAGACATGCCCGTCTATAGCAGCCTCAATGAGCCCATTCATGCATACAACCTGATCCTCCTTGGGAAGCATAGCAATGTTATTCTGGAAAGGATAGGGAATCCAACGGCCTTTATACCAAATGTATGATACACGCTGATGGTTGTACCAATCATCTTGAAGAGGCAGTGCCTCATCAATGCAGTCATCGAAGTATTTGTAGTGGGAAAAGACGATATGACCCCCAACATCGTAAAGCTATACATTTCATTAGCTTTCCAATTGTTATGGCGGCAAAATTAGGTTTTAGCATACGAATCCTTCAGCAGTTGTATCAGTAGAGGCAAGGCCCCCTGCCTTGAGGCTCGAGTCTACAAGTAACCACGAGACACTCTTCTATGACGAAGTTAAATTCATTCCGATATTGAGGCACTGGACGTGAACCACATAAACTTACGGCATGATTCAGACGCCTGGAGGCACCCAAGCCAGTTGGCCCAGCGCCGATGATAAGAACGTCGACAGCACTTCGTTTGGTCAGCCCAATTCTATTGCTCAAAATTCTGTTTCATTCAACATATTTAAACATCCACTCTAGGAACACGTACATGTCAGTGATCATGATGGATAGAGTAGAAACAAAGAGGTTTTAGGTGGCTGACAGAGTTTACAAGTTCTCCAAAGTCCTGGGTAGTAGGTTTCACAAGTAGATGCTGCGTTTTGCCCAGGAACAGGCACCTTCTTGGGTTTTTAACGCCAACCCTGTGGTAGCATGTGAATTCCCACATAAATACTTATTTCGGCTTTTCACTATTAGACTAAATTAATTATACAGGAGATCTCAACTACTATCCCTGTGTAATAAGCGTTTCCACAAAATCTGTTGTTGCAGCCAGGGTCAGGGCTATAAAACTAACCAGCATTAAATTTTAGCGCTTAAATCTTACACTAGCACTAATGATAAAATCTGTTGTTGCAGCCAGGGTCAGGGCTATAAAACTAACCAGCATTAAATTTTAGCGCTTAAATCTTACACTAGCACTAATGATAAAATAGTTATATAATATATTATATAATTTACTATTAGATTTATTTTATTTTTCAAAAACAAAAATATACGTTTTGTTCCGGCCCGTCCTATTAGAGTGGCGGGGGCATTGTCAACACTCTTGCTTATGAGTTAACCTGCTGAGTATTTGGATATCCTTTCATAGGGTATATAGTTCTGCCCGTTTATGTTTCCTCCCCTCTCTGGAGAAAGCAGCAGAGTTCAACAAGGATCTAATTAGTTATGAATTGGTAAATCCTTTTTTATGCTTGTATACGAGATGCTTCCACTGTCACTAGCTACTGTACCCGAATGCTTGTGCACTTTCAGAAATTCCAGTCTATGTTTCTCAGAGGGACACGGAAGTCGACCTTCGCTGGTAGGTTGTCTTATCGTCTAGATACATCTGGCCCCACCATTGGTCGCCAAACTTCCTATACCAGTCTATCGTGGCTATCAGGCCATCAGAGATTTTAGTTTCTTGCTTCCATCCTAGCGACCGTAATTTTGAACCGTCTACTTCGTATCTCAAGTCATGATATGGGCGATCAGGGATCCATTGTACATGCTCTTTATAAAAGTCATTATGATCCCCATTTATGTGTAGAGCTCGGAAGATTGAAATTGCTAGATCAAGAGTGGTCAGCTCATCCTCTGAGTCAATGTTGTAGGTTTCGCCTAGCTCTCCCCTATGCAGAACGGTATCAAGAGCATTGACAGCATCAGCGACGTAGAGATATCGCCGACAGTGGGTTCCATCACCCATGATAGTAACCTTTTCCCCTGAATTGAGTAGGAGGTTAAATTTAGGAATAGCTTCTTTCGGAAACGGTCAATTGAAATTGTTATGGCTCAGGAACGGGGAGGGGAGAGACCTACTTTCGGGGAACTGCCCCGGCCCATATACATTGTTACATCTCACTACAACTACTGGTACTCCGTAGCTTTTCCAGTATGCATGGACAAACATCTCAGCGGCAGCTTTACTAGCCGCGTACGGATTCGTTGGCCTGAGTCTGTCACTCTCCCTCGCAGCTACACCGTCTTCTGCCTCACCGTACACTTCATCGGTTGATACATGTAGGAATAGACGTATCTTGTGCAAGCGGGCAGCTTCAAGCAGTGTTTGAGTTCCAAGAACGTTGTCTTCAATAAAGGCAGACGGGGAGTTGAAAGATAAGTCGACGCACGATTGAGCCGCTGCATGAATGATTGTGTCGACAGAATGAGTCTTCAGGATGTCAACAAGTGTGTCCAAAGATGTTGTTGATGCTTGGACGAAGGAGAAATTGGAATATGGCCGAAGACAGGACAAGTTCTGAAGTGACGAGCAGTAACTGAGTTTATCAAGAGCGATGATGTTGTAGCTCGGATAATGGATGACCAGGTGGCGCGTCAACCAGCTTGCTCTATTCAAAATTAGTTGTGAGATAACTAGAGGATTAATTTCCTACATGAAACCCGCAGCACCTGTTATTAGGATGCTCTTGCTGGGCGAACTATGGTCGAATTTCGTTGTCCCTACCAAATTCACTGTTGGGTCCACAAAGGAAATCTTCGCAGGCTCTACGACCTCGATGAGAGGTGAGAATAACTGAGCCATTTCACAGAAAAGTGGCCTTCAATGAATTGACAGGAGCAGCTTGGCGCAAGATTGACAGTATAATATACCAAGAGCAATGGAGGGGTACAGAAGATTTTCTGAAAAATTAGCCGGCATATGTGTAATGTATTATGATCCAAGGTACTCTATTTATAGTATTACCCCTGCAAGGTATAAAGACTTCGGTATATATCTACAATAACCCTCTTGTTACGGTCCACTAACCGTTACGCCAAACAGGGCAAAAAATTAGGCTAATATCTCAATTGTAGCGATTATTATAGTGGAACCAGCTATTTATAAGGGATCTAGCTGTTACGGTGGACCAGGTCGTAACACAAGGGGTAACTATCCCGAGCTTCCGGCAAGCTGTATAGTTTCATAATAATTACGTGGGGCTAGCTAATGGCGCAAGCCAGACTCCGCACGGCGGCGCGCTTCGCAAGTCTGGATAGGAACCACCCCGTCAGCAGACGCATCGACAGGCGGCTCCCAGCCAGGATCCCACCGACTAGACCTCTACGCACGGCGGCCCCAGCGGGCCGGACCGACCGACCTTCCCTCTTTGCCAAAAACAACGGCGCCGTCCGGGTGGGCCCAGACTTCAGATGCCTCCCTAAGGCAGAGGCAGCACTAAAGCACCTGGATCTGCAAGACGACCTCCCCAGGTCAACCCTCTTAGACTATGATGTGTCTTAGTTTACAACGCCTAAAGAATCATGTAGCTAGGGCTGGAAGCGTAATATGCGGTGAAGTCTTATATGCAGACGATTAATACAAGGCAACAAAATGCTTACTTTCTTGGATTTATACAATGATTATACTTCTATACCTCATAGATTATTACTACGTTTTAAGCTTTCGATAATCTCTCAGTTTTCACTCGCGATATCCAAGGAGCTTTGTCTTTCAATTTACAATGCTGCTAGTTTCCCTTAGCTGGACCATACTTGCTCTTCAACATGGTGGAAAATATCTACGACTCTTCCTGGACTTTCTTTGAAAATTACACCAAGCTGGACCGGTCAACTAAAGGTTTGGACGCTGCGTTCGAATGGCATCTGATGGAGCTGCTCCTGCCACTCCCCATGAAGTAAGGCCTTGACGTACTTGATCTCGGCTGTGGGCTCGGCTTCTTCTGTCGCTGGGCACGAGACAATGGCGCGGCTTCAGTCCTCGGCGTCGACCGCTCCAAAAATATGCTGAAAGCCGCACGTCGGATGACCGGATCACACAATGGTACTATAAAGGCAAGCTTGAACAGAGCACTGACGCCAAGCGGTAGTATTCTTTTATGGATCTAGAGAGACTCTGTGTACCAGAGCAGGCATATGATCTCGTATTCAGCGCACTCGCGCTGCACTACGTGGCAAACCTGGATGTACTGCTAAGCCAGGTGTGGAAGTCGCTACGACCAGGCGGGCGATTCGTCTTCTCATGCGAGCATCCCATCGCGACAGCTCAGACCATTACCTTAACTCGAACAGCCAGCAACACCCCTTGGAGAGGTTTCATGGTGGACGAGGAAACGAAGCGGAAGTTTTGGCCCTTGAATGACTACGGCCTCGAGGGTCTGCGTGTCTCAAACTGGTTGGTAGACGGGGTGCAGAAGTACCACAGGACAATGGCGTCGTACATCACGGCACTATTGAGGGCGGGCTTCCGGCTGACAGATTTTGCAGAATGGGGACCGTCGGGCGCGCAAATGAAGGAGAGGCCAGACTTTGAGACGGCCATAGTTCGTCCGAAGTTCCTGGTCATCGGAGTCCAAAAGTCGAATTCGGCCAACTACGATGGGGGACCAGAAATTCCTGAAACACCAAAAGACTAAAGGCTCAAACATACGTGGATCTCCTAGTTTTTAGACCATTTTCTCCAGATCTTTTTCTCATTTACTAATACTCTCGTATTATTTCCGCGTATGGTGAAATCTTGACTCGTACTGTCGTTTGATACTGCCCCTTAATACATGTCCTTGCAAGCTTCCGTCCTACACCTACAGGTACCCTACCTTTTGGGTACCCTTCCACCAAAAACCTCACTTAGTTTAACTAGCTATCAGACATAATACCCCCTCCCGCCTATCTGGGCTTCACTGAGGACTATCATCATGCTTGCTAGACTCTTAGAAACCTAGTTGTAATTGTTCTTGTGTTACGATCTGGTCCTCCGTAACAGCTAGATCCCTTATAAATAACTGGTTCCGTTATAATAGTTGCTACAATTGCGATTATTGGCCTAATCTTTTGCCCTGTTTGACACTACTGTATAACGGATTGTAATATTTTGCTTTAACAATTAGTAAAAGTAAATTAATAAAGTTAAAGATAAAGGAGGAGTTGTTACAATCTGGTCTGCTGTAACAGCTAGATCTGTAATAAACTGGGTCCTATAGGTTATTATAGGTTAGCTGTTTCCAAGGGACAAACTTTAGAGTGGTTCTATGGTTTATGTTGGCGGAGCAGTCAGGTCGGTAGACGGGCAATCTTGTCACACTAGATGCAGAGTGAAGTGTCGGAGTGTTCAATCTGAATGCTATTGTGTCAATAACAACTGGCTATTTAAGTATCCTAATAAGTGGTATAAAGTGAACTTATATATCTAGTTGACTTGGACTGGATTGATGTATGGAATATTAATCCTTCCTTGGATCAATAAACGATTTATCGATCTGCTGTTGGATTGAGAAGTTGTGTCTTGATCCTTCCCTAATTGGTTGAAGGATTAAAGTTAATCTGGTCCGGGCTAACCTGTTGGCTTATTGTTGCGACCTTAAGAGCTGGGTCGTAATAAGATCCTTTATAAATAGCTAGTTCTATTACAATAATTACTATAATTGCGATTATTGGCTTAATCTTTTGCTATATTAGCGCTATAGTATAATAGAACGTAATAATTATATTTATTATAAAAGCTAATTCCCTTTTCCATAGTATTATAAACTTTTTTTATTTTAGTAGCTTAGTTTCTCTAACTCTATTATTTTATTTATTATATTATATTATTTTATTATTATAATCTAATGTCTTATATTACCCTAAGGAAGTATATACCTTAGAAAAAGTTATAGATTAAATATTAATTAAATTATATATTATTAAAAGCTAACTTAAATATTAAATTACTTTTATAATAAATTAACTTTAAATAATAATTAACTTAAGTTATTTATAATAATATAATTAAATATATGAAATTTAATTATTATACTTATTATAATTTAATACTTATAGTTACAATTAGGAAACTTATATACTAAGTATAACTAAATTAATATTAATTTTTTTAGCTAATTAAAGAAGGATTAAGAAATATTCCTTTTATTTAATACAGGATTAATAAAATAAATATTAATTTATAAATAAATTAATAAAATATTTATTAATTTAGTTTAATATAGCTAAATATATAAATTTTATTTTTTATATTTATATAAAATAATT
>NW_028145304.1:0-3494 GCF_050948025.1 Trichoderma camerunense
TACTAAATTATAATTATAATACTTATTATTAAGGTTAAGTAAGCTATATATATTACTATTTATGTAATTCTTTATAATAAAGGATGTAATTTTTTAAAAAATATCTTAAATTACCTTAAGGAGCTAAAGCTAGTTTTTAATTTTATTATTAGTATTAATAAAAATAATATTATTAAGGTAAATATTTTTTAATGTCCTCTGGTAGTAAAGGAGAAAAAGGGCAAGTTTTATACTAGTGTAGTTAAATAGCCTTAACTAAATAATCTTTAGCTTTAGGATAAAAAGTAACTGAGAAAGTTTTAAAAAGTAGGTATAGGTAGTGTAATTTATTATATAGAAGTTTAATAACTGCTATTTAGGGGTATTAGTAAAACTACCTCTGTTTTTATTATAGTATTTAAACTTAATAGTAAACTAAGAGAGCTTTAGAAATTAATAAAGGAATTAAATTAGGTTATATAATTAGTTAATAAAAGTAGCGTTATACTTAGGAGACTTTAAATTAAGATTAAGAGATAAAGTAGTTAAAGTATAAAGCTAAAAGTTATTTAAAGCTGCTAATATAGGCCTAATAAATATATTAGGGCTTATATAGTTAGTATTTTTAATAGTAGAGCTAGAAGTAATCTTTAGGAAGTTAATAGAGGTATTACCTTTAGTAAGTATAGTAAATAAAGTATATAGTATTTAGCGGACTAGTTTAATACTTTTTAGTAACTTAAAGGTAAAATACCTTTATAGGAGTATATTAATTTCTTTCTGTAAATACTTTAAGCCTTAGATATAATTATTATTAGTAATTCTTATAGTAATATAATTAAAAAGGTTTTTTATAGTATATATAAGATAATTAATATTATTTCTATATTAAATAAGTTCCTCTTGGTTATAAAAAGCTTTATAATAAGTTTTTTTATTTAGAGGGCGTAGGTAAGGGTAGTATTAATAATTACTCTTAGATTTTTTATTATTTATATTTTCTTTATTTTCCTCTTTATCCTCCTCTTTATCTTCCTCTTTATCTTTTTCTTTATCTTCCTCTTCGTCCTCTTCTTTATCCTCCTCTTCATCCTCCTTTTTATCCTCCTCTTCCTTTACTTCTTTTTCCCTAGTTTCTTTATTTTAGCTATTTCTCCTATGCTTTAATATAGCCTTTATTTCTAAAATAGGTTTTAACGGTGGTTTAATAGTACGGAGCTTATTAAGAAGTAAGAGATAATTAGTATTTATTTCTACTTCTGTAATAAATAAACTAAAAGTAGGGTATTTAGTAATATAAGCTAGGGCTTTTAGGCTTTAGTACTTAAATATAACTTAGTATATACTACTTTAAATTTTAGTAAATATATTAAGGGTAAAAAAGTAAAATATATTATAATTTAGTATATAATATATTTAGTATAAGCATAAGAGATTATTAAGTAATAGATAATTAATTATATAATTAGTGATTTTTAAAAGGAGATGTAAAATTAAAGTTATATCTGTGGAATAATAAAGAGCCTGTTTTAAAATAAATAATAATTTAAAAATAATATAAATAATTTAAGATATATCTTCTACTATTAGCTAGCTGGAATAAGGAAGGGTAAATAACGTTAAAAAGGTAGGTTATAAAGTAGTAGAAGTTATATATTTTTAAATATTAATTTAATTAATAAATTAAGTAGGGTAGTATAGGCCTTTATAATATATATATATAGTAATACTAGCTATATATAGTAAGGGTATAGTCTCTATTTTAGGCCTTAGCGCTAGGGAATAATAAGCATAGGGCTATAAAAATAAGTTAGCTTATAGCTAGGTTAAAGAAAAGGTTAAACTTAAGGGCTAGAAGAAAAAAAGCTATAGGTATAGCTGTAGTTATAATTAAAAAAATAAATATACTAAGTAAAAGGGTAGGGGTATAAGGCAGGGGGGTTATAAGGGCTAGGGGAGAAGGATTATATAAGAATATAGGTTTAAATAGGTTTAAGCTAAGTAGGTAGGCGTTTAGGCTAAGGAAGATACTTATATTTAGGTTACACCTGGATTTTTAAAGAGTGTTTTTTTTAACCTTTTTCTATTGCTTGTTTTTATAAGCTTTCTTACAGCCTTTTCCTGTAATTATCTCCTACAACTTTTCGTATAACTTTTTTATATAATACTTTTCTACCTTTTTTATATATACCTTTTTCCTATTACTTTAATACACTAGCTTTATTTATTGCCTTAATACACCGGCTTTATTTATTACCTTAATACACTGGTTTTATTTATTACCTTAATATACTAACTTTATTTATTGCTTTAATATACTAGCTTTATTTATTGCCTTAATGTACTACTTTTATTTATCCCTTTTATTTATATTTTTTTTATTTTTTATTTATTTCTTTTATTTATCCCTTTTATTTATTACTTTTATTTACTACTTTAATATACTGCCTTATATACTGTTTTTATATATATTACTTATATATACTAGATAAGCTATAGGCTTTCCTTTATATATATACCCTTTTTTTTATATATAAGTGCTGCTTTTTATATAAGGGTTATTTTTAAAAGAAGATTTATTATTTTTTTTTTAGATAAGTATTACTTTTAAAAGCTAAGTGGTTATTTAAACAAGCTGTGCCCCTTATTTAAGCGCTCTTTTTTAAATAACTATTGTTTTCTTATCTATTAATTTATCAGTCATTGAAGTTAAATAACTTACTGACTCTTAGTAAATTGCTTATATATATAAATCTTATAGACTTAAATAACCTATCTTAAAATAACTATTTTTATTAGCTTATTCTAAACCCTGTTTATTAATCTATCGGTCGTTAAAGTTAAATAACTCACCGACTTTTAGTAAATTACTTATATATATAAACCTTGTAGACTTAAATAACCTATCCTAAAATAACTATTTTTATTAGCTTATTTTAAACCTAAAGTAAGGCTGGTTAGCTTGGGTTAAGTATATTAAATATATAAACTAGGGTTAAGTAAAAGAAAAGGGGATAATACTTTTCTATATAAATAAAATAAGCCTATAGTAAAAAATATACTTTTATAGTTTTACTTTTTAATAATAAAATATTAATTATAAATTAAACTACTAAAAATACATTTATTAATTATTATAAACTATATAGCTTATTACTTTACTTAATATATTATACTACTTTTTTACCTTTAAAACGTTTTATTAAGTTTTATTTTTAAAAAAAATATAAGTTAATAATAATTAAGTTAAAAGTTATTACTAATTTTTACTTTTTAATTAATTTAAATATTATAATAAATAACCTATAGTTTATTAAGCTCTTTAGTAATTATAGTCTACTGCTTAACTGTTTAAAGGAATTTTCAGAATATAGTTATAATATATGCCGCTATTTAATAATTAATAAAAAGAATACTATTACTTATTAAAGCTAGAGTTAGTATAAGTTTAACCTAGGTAAAATAAGGTAAAAGACTATTATATTATAAATATTCTTACGGGGTATATATACTAG
>NW_028145304.1:3504-8001 GCF_050948025.1 Trichoderma camerunense
ATATAATTAAAAACTTTATTAATAAAAAGGTAGGAGATAATAATAATAATAATAATAATAGAGATAATATTATTATATTAGTGAAAATAGTAGAGATTTATAAATAAGGTATAATAGAAGAAGAGAAAAAATAATAGTAATTTATTAAGAGGCTAGGTAGAGTAAATATAGATTTAAGATAGGTTAAGTTTATAAAGCTGGCTTATTATTTATAAGGGAAAAATCGGAAGATGTTTTATAAAGTAGTTATACTGCTGGCGCTAAGATTAGTAGAAATGTAATAGTATTAGTAAGAAGTGATTAAAGTAAACCGATAACTTTAATAGCTTATAGATAGCTTTAACTAAGTGTTTATAAAAGTAAGCGGGCGGTTTAATAAAGTACTAGACTAAATGCTAAAGTAGCTTAGTAGTATTAATATAATAAAGGTAGTAAGTAAGCTATTTAGTAAAAACCAGAAGGCAGTAATAATAAATTAGTATAACTTATACTAGAAGTAATATTTCTGTTATTATGCTTAAGTTTAGCTGCTTAGGTATTTTAAAGTAAAAGCTAAGTATAGGATTTAGTTTATAAATTTATAATAAAGCGGGCTAGAAAAGGTAGTTTAACGGCTAGATGTAGTAGTAGTAACTAAAGAAAGTAACCTAAGAGAGGGTAATAATAATAATAATGAGAAAAAGGTAGAGAAAGACGCTTTTAACTTAGCAGTATTTTAGTATTATATTAGCTTAATTAAATAATAATTAAAAAAAAAGCAGTACTAAAATCTACTGCTGTATTTTATAATAGTTCTTAGTATTAATTAAACGGGTAAGTTATAGATTCTAGTATATTTATATACTTAATTTATAGCTAGCTTTCTTTATTATAGATGAATTATAATGTTAGAATATTTGTTTAAGGGTAATAGCAGTAAATTAGATGAAAGTAGTAGATAGGAAAGCTTAGATAGTAAATTAAGCTATAAAGCGGGATTTAATGCTATTAATTGCTTTTAAAAAGGATACTAGTAATAGCTTATAGATAGGTTATATATACTATTTAAGGTTATTATATAGTGGATAATATATAGTAAAGGTTACTGAAAGTAAAAAAGTAGGCTAGCTTAGTTAGCTTAGGAGAGTGACGGTAAAACGCTAAGTTATTGTAAAGACTAGATCTAGGTAAAGGACTTTTAGGGTATAGTATAGGCTGCGGTAGTAGATATAAAAGTACTACTAAATAGTTTTATATTTAGTTAATAAAGGTAGATAAAAGAGATAATTAATCTCTAGGAGATTACTAATAGCTTAGTTTACGAAGGGCTAGGTTAATTATTTATTAATAACTAAAAGAATAGGTAGCTTAAGCCAGGATCTAGGTGGATAATAAGGGCTGTTAATAAAATATTATAAAAGGGGGTTAAGGAAGGGAATAAGAAGGTATAATATAAGTACCGGTGGTAAAAGGTAGAAGAGTATATTATATTACTAAAGTAATTTAAGGGTAGCTTTATATAAGTAGTATATATTTAAAGTAAATAGCTAGGATATAGGCTAGAGATAATAATACTAAAGTACTATAATATAAAGGAGCTATAGAAGAATATATTTATATTTAATAGGTAGGTAATAATTGTAATAGATTATAATAAAAGTAAGAAGCTAATAAAAAGGGGCCAGATGGTAGTATAATTTTTACTAAAGTACTTAAGCTAAGTTATAGTAGCTTATATTATATAGGTACTACTGTTTAAGAAGGTATTATATAAGCTGTCTAAGATACGGGGACTAGTAGAGGGACTGGAGGTGTAGTTATAGAAGATAGTAGAATATGGGCTTTAGGATATAAAGTGTTTAAGTAAGGACTTAAGTCTTCTAATAGGGATATATCTAAGAGTAGAGCTAGGAGTATTAAACTATTAGTACGTAGCTATTAAGTTTAGATAGTAGATTAAGGGACTAGTGATTTAGTAGCTGGAGCTAGATAGGGTAGAGGTAGGAGATAGTAAAGGAGAGGGGTAATTAGACTTATTGACGGAAGAGATATGGAAATAGTAGTAGGTTAAGTATATATAGGATCTATAAGCGATATACAGTAGTTTAGTAGCTTATAACTATTATATAATTAATATACTATATTTAAACTAGCTGCAGCTGGAAATAATTTTAAACTATTAGGAAATTAGCAGGCTGTAGTATAGGTTTCTGGAGCGTAAAGATAGGGAGTTTAGGCTAAAGTAAATGGTATTAGAGGAAGAAGAGTTAGGTAAAGGGGTAAAGTAAAGGAAGTTATTGTAGAGGGTATAGGGTAGTAGTGTAAAAGAAGCTTTAGGGTAGCTGGGGTAAATATAATAGACGCTAGTATTACTGCTAGAGAAGAAAAAAAATAGTAGTATTAGGTAAGGGAAGGGTAAAAAAAGTAGGAGAGTATAAGGTAAGATAAATATAATAAATAAAAATAATAATGGTAAAGTAGTAAGGGAGGAAAGGATTAAAAGCAGGCTAAAGAAGATATTAGGTAAAGATATAGAGTAGAGATTAGTAAAATAGTGTAAGAGTATAATATAGATTATAGAGATGTAGAATAATAGAATATAAAGCGAAATATTAATTTTAGTATTACTGATGGGAGGGGGTAAAAGTATATTTTTCTATCTACTGTCTTTAATTAACGGAAAGTGTAGGCTAGGAGGGAAGATAAATATAGTAATAGTTCTGTTTATAGTACTAGTAGACGACTTAGTAGTATAAGGATAGGAGTTTAGGGTTAATTATATATAATAGTGAAATAAGGTAAAGGAGATATAGGAGGAATAATAAAGGGATATAAGTTTAGTAGTAGTAAGCGTAAATATTATAGTTTATAATAGGTTTACAGTATATATAAATAGCATCTGGAGTAGGGGGCTGTTAAGAAGGATATTCTTAGATAAATGTTATATAATAATTATAGACGTTGACTATTAGAAGTAGTTAATATCTCTAGTTTAGCTATATTAGTTTAGGTATTTAATAGTAATGCTAATAGTAATACTACTAGTGTTATTAGAGGGCTGGTTTTAGAAGTAAATGTTAGTTAAAGAAGCTGAAATAATTTAAGTATAAATAGCTTAGGTTAATATCTAATATAGGGTAAGAAGGATAAAGGTAAAGAATAAGATAAGCGTAGAAAATGTAGTAGTAGAGGAAATATTATAAATAAGGTTAGGGATAAGTAGTAAAAAGCTTAGGGTTATATACTACTGGTTAGTAGAAGAGTATAAGAGGTTGGTGGTATAAGTTGGGTATAGGTATTATTATAGCTAGATAATAAAGAAAAAGAAAGCAGCAGTGCTTTTAATATAGTATAAGGGAAAGGGAGAGGGAGAGGGAGAAGGTTTAGGTAAAGAAAGAGGATAATAGTAGATTATAGTAATAATGGGGCTAGGGATTAAAGTAAATATAAAAAAAATCGTTAAAATTATATATATAGGGCCGGTGTATGGATTAGTAGACTTTAGGTAATAGATAGGATAAAGAAGGTAGTAGAAGGGGGAGGTAGTAGAGTTAGTAATAGTAATAGATAAAAGGGTGGGGTAGGTTAATAAGTTTAGTAATAATATAGTTTAAGAAAACTAAGAGGTAATAGAGTAGTTTATTTTGGTAGATAACTGCTGGTATATAAAATTAGGGAGATTTTTAAATAGGGTAGGAGAATAATGTAGCTTAATAAGGGCGGTAGAGTATAATTAGTGTAAAAAAAAAAAGAAAAGTAGGTATTATAAGGAGATAAGGATAGAAGAAGGTAAGAGATAGGGCTTAGGCTTAAAGGTAGTAAAAAGCTTAGGTAAAAGCTTAGGTAAAAGCTTAGGTAAAAGTAAAAATAAAAGTAAAAGCTTAAGTAAAAATAGAAGCTTAAGTAAAAATAAAAGCTTAGGTAAAGATAGAAGCTTAGGTAAGGATAAAAGCTTAAGCAAAGACAAAAGCAAAGGGAGGGTAGAAGAGGTAATAAAGAGTTAGCTATAGGAATATATATAGGAATAGAGCTTATAGTTAACTTAGCTATATAGGTAGTTAGATTATATAAGGATAGTAGGCTACTATATATACTATATTTAATAATATTTATGAAGAGGGTAGGAGGAGTTAAGGTTAAAGTATAAGTATAGGTAGGAGGTATATATAGTAATAAGTTAAAGGTAATTTAATAAGTAGAAGATTAAGGTATGGTTTATAAATTTTATATACTATTAGAAGTATAGGCTGCTATATAGGTAATATAAAGTAAAAAAAGGAAAAGAGGGGAAGTGTTATTATAGGAATAAAATATTACTGGTAATAATAATAAGATAGGTAAGCGGGATAGTATAAAAGTTAGTATTAAAGAAGTTTAATATAAAGGAAGAGGATAATAAATATTAATAGTAAATTAGGTAATTAAGGTAGATATATAAGGAGAAAATAATAAATAGGAAATTAGAATAGGATAAAAATATTAATGAGTATATAAAGTAGGGTAAAAAAAAGTAAAAAA
>NW_028145303.1:0-7368 GCF_050948025.1 Trichoderma camerunense
CCCTAACCCTAACCCTAACCCTAACCCTAACCCTAACCCTAACCCTAACCCTAACCCTAACCCTAACCCTAACCCTAACCCTAACCCTAACCCTTTTCCTCTGCCCTGGCCGGAACGTAGCCGCCTTCCCCTTAATGTACCTTAATATCGCCGATATATCGATCTACCGTAATACCTCCAATCTCCGCAACTGTATATTCTGCCAGCTGCTCTTAAACTTATTCTACTACCTTTGCTAATACACCGCCGCCGTAGCCCTACCCCATACGCTGTCTTAGCTAACGCCTTCCTACCTAAAATCGAAAAATTAATACTACTCCCAGCTAATCTTACGGAACTTCTCTTACATTAATACTATACCGCCTAACCCTTACTATATCTCTCGTATATATATTATACCTACTATATATAATATATACCCTACTTATAAATCCCAGACATCGCTTACATTATTAATACTATCTTTATCTTCTCTATTCTCTCCGCTATACAATAAGTTATACTATATATCTAAATATCTATTAAATATAATAATCGTAATCTATTACTAACTACTTATACTTAACTTATAGCCTAATAATTACTTACTATACTACTAAATAATATATTATACTTAGTTAAATAACTACTTTATCTTATAAAACAGCTATATTATTAGCTTAATTAGTTACTTTACGTCTTAGTTTTATATATTATTTTTACTACTTACTCCTATATCTTTATTAACTACCTAGTTAATTACACTACGTAATATAATTTTATTAGCCTAAACGTATACGCTGTAGAATATTAACCTCTTAATTATACCCTATATATTCTACTAAAATAGTAAAACTAACTATATATATTATACTAATAACTCCCTAACCTCCAGCAGTATAAATTAGTAAATAATCTTAGTTTAGTTTAACTACTGGAAATTCTTATAGTATACTATTATAAAATATATCTACCTATAACTTATAAATATATTCTATACCCCTATATTAACTATATTTTCTATTTACACTGTTAATATCTCCGTAGTATACGCCAGCTAGCCTAATACTATATATATTAAAATTAATAACTTCTCCTGGAATTAGTTTAATAACCGCCTGTATTCCTTTACTATTGTTTCTTTATATAAATACCTTAACGGTAGTTAATTACCTTATCCCTTGTAGGTATTTAGTATTTATAATTATACCTTCCGCTGCTTTATACTTTAAACTAACTACCTTTTAATATATCCTTTCTTTTTCTTAACCTACAGTATATTCCAGCTGTCTTTAATAAATAAATATCTAACTTCATTATTACTATTATTATTATATATATTATCCTATATAATTACCAGTAATATATATATACTTTTACTACTATATATTATTAAATTAGTTATAATACTACGTACCTTTTATAATATAGTATATATAAACTTACTTAATTTAGCTATTAAAAACTAAATATATTAGAATATAATCTAGTTGCTAATTTAATTAATTACCCCTCCGGCCATTATTATAAACTAAATCTTTATTCTATATATATATATCTTTAATATTTAATCTATTAGTAATAAAAACTTATTAGTCTTTTTCCCCACCTATATTATAAACTTCCAAATATATTACTATATATACGTAAATATTAATATACTAAATTACTATATATCCGCCTTACGTATACCTTTTTCCTATATTATATTATAAATCTTAATCTAACGCTTAGTATATATATAATATAATACTATAATTTATATTACCTTAATAATAGCTAATAATATAAGTATATAATTTAATATACTATACTAACTACCGTTATCCTAGACCTTTATTATCGCTAATATACTAATTAATACGCTATTATACTAATAATTACTTAATAAATAATCTAATATAGTAATAATAAACTATATATATATATTATAGTATAATCCTTAGATCTCCTCCGTTTACTTATAAATATCCTTACTAATACTATTACTACTACTATTACTATTACTACTTTTACCTTACTTTTTATAGCTTTTTTTACTTACTAATATTATAGCTTAGTATTCCTATATAGCCTAATATTAGCTATATATTTTAATAAACCTTTTTTAATATCGCTTTTAGGCGCTTATTATAGTATATAACAGCCGTTTCTTTTATAGCCGCTGCTTAGTATAATAAATAATATAAATAATCTTACATATTACGCCTTTATATTATACCTATAAATCCGCCTTTATTTATAACTTAAACAGCTGCTTAGCCTATATAAATACCTTACACTAGTTAATTTTAAACATAATTAGTAACTTAATATAATATAATTAATATATTTTATATACCTCCTTTAATAAATTATAGCATTAGTTACTTATATATTATAATAACCTTTTATCCTCGGCCGGGTCCTTAATTAACTTTTTTAATTCCTTTACTTTTAACCTTTTTAAATACTTAGTCTACTTAACCTACTGTAATTATAAATTAGCCTTATTTTTAAGGTTTAATTCCTTAATATACTACATTAACTACCCGTCTGTATATTACTGCTCCTATATATTATCCTATTTATCTAACTCCTTTAATATAGCAGCTTTATTATTATCCTCTTTATTATTATCTTCTCCCTTAGCTATTAGTATATTTTTAATAATACTAAATCCTATATTAACTATACTCTTTACTTTAAACCAACTACTAGCTACGTAACTGTAAAATAACCTCTAGTACTAAACCCCCTTAATCTACGGTAACTAGCGCAGCTCCTACTTCTTAGCTTTAATATTACTACCTTTCTTCTAATTATTAACCTAATTATACTACTCTTTATAATATTACTATATAACCCTAACCTTCCGTATAATATATTAGTATATGCAGTACCATAACCTATTTTTTTTTAGTTCTTTTATATATAGGATTAGTATTACTTACTTTAGTAACAAATACCCTACTAACTCTACTTAATCCTAGATTAATCTAGGAATACTTTAAACCCTCTAGGTAATTACTCTTTATATTAATAGCTAGATTATAGTATAGTTTTTTACTAAATATATCTTAACTTCCTTTATAATATATACCTACTGATATTTTTAGTAAAATATAAATAAATATTAATTATTATATAAAAATAGCTTTATAATTCTTCCCTACTATATATTAATACTAATATTATAATACTATTTATACTTATATAGCCTTTCCCCTTTAACAGTTATATAATAGAATATTAATTAATACCTTTACAAACAGGCTTAATGAAAATTATAATATATTATATTTTAACTAAAAATATTTTATTATATTAGTCTATATTCTCTATTTTATACTTTAGGGTATATATATACTTTAATCTTAGGCTATATACTAACTTTTTATTTACTAATTCCTTAGGGGTTTATAATTACTTTTAGGCGCAGGGCTTTTTTTTATATTTTATATTTTTATATTTCTTTTTCTTTCTAATAGAATATCCTAATTATATACCCTTCTTACTATCCCTAACTTTTAGCCCTAGCCTTACTTTCTAATAATCCTAGCCTTAATAACTTTCTAGCTTTAATAACTTTCTAGTAGTTTAATATATCACTTAGTAACTCCACTTTTAACCTCTGGTAAACTAACCTAAAACTTTACTAATTAATATTAAATTTAAATAAATTTTATAAATTCTATTAATTAAAAATTACACTTTATATTACTTTACTATATTTATAATATATATAAATATTATTTTACTTTTACCTATAGCTAAATATTATTTAACGGACTTTACTTTAGTTTTTAACGGACTTAACCCCCTGTAGTTTTATAGGGCTATATAAATTCTTAACGGACTCTAGTATAATCCATTGCTGCATAAGTGATAGGTTATTTAACTAGCTTATTTTTTAATACCTTTGCTATTTAACTAGCTTATTATTTAATAGGTGTATTATTTAACAGCTTATTCTTTAACATCTTTACCTTTTAACTAATTTATTCTTTAACTAGCTTATTTTTTAATACCTTTGCTATTTAACTAGCTTACTACTTAATAGCTTATTCTTTAATAGTTCTATTAGTTAACGGGCTTATTATTTAACTAGCTTATTATTTAATAAGTTACTACTTTACTACTTATTATTTTTTTAATTAGCTTAACGGTTTTACTACTTAACAGTCTAACTACTGTTTTATTTTATACCTTTACTTTTTAATACTTTATCCCTTTAACCCCTTAACCCCTTTTTTTTAACCTTAACCTTAACGTTTAACTAATCTTATTCTACCTGTTTATTACTTAACGCCTTTACTCTTCTACTTTACTATTTCTTTTTTAGCTTAACTACTTTATTATTTAGCTACTTACTATTTTATTTTAATAGCTTAACTGGTTTATTACTTAACCGGTTTACTATTTTACCAGCTTTTTTTTTAATACTTTTGCTATTATTTAGCCCCCTAATTACTATTTTACTAAACACCTTTACCCCTTAACTCCTTATTTATTTAACGCCCTTACTTTTTAATACTTTTACTATTTATCCTTAACCTTTTTCCTAACTCTCTTTCTCTCTCCCTTTTTACTACCCTTTTTTTTTTCTCCTTCCTTTTTCTTTCTTCCTTTTACTTTTACTTACACTATACTTATACTATATAAATCTATACTATATTTACACTATATTTATACTATATCTTCTACTTACCCTATACTTCCTATATTTTTATTTCTCTACCTTTTTTTTCTCTTCCTTTTCTTTTTTTTTTTTTTATTTTTTTTTTTTATTTTTACATTCCTTTTACTACTTACAATTGCTTTTTTCTTTTTTTTTTAATGCCTTAGTTAGCTTACTGTTTAACCGCTTTACTTTTTAACTAATTTACTATTTAACTAGTTATTTTTAACGCCTTTGCTTTTTAACTACTACTGTTTAACTGGTTTATTTCTTAACTATTTTTTTTACTTAACTAGTTATTTTTTAACTAGCTTACCCTCTAACGGCTTACTCCTTAACCGCTTTATATTTTAACGCCTTTACTTTTAACACTATTATTATTTATTTACCTACCTTTACTATTTTAACTAACTTACTTTTTAACCTACCTGTTGTTTAACGGGCTTACTGTTTAATAAGCCTTTTATTTAACGGGCTTACTCTTCAACCAGCTTTTTATTTCTCTTTAATACCCTTATTACTTAACTACTTTACTACTTTACAGCTTATTATTTAACAGGTCTATTAGCTAACTAACTTATTAACTCCCCTTAATAATATATATACTACTATCCTTAACTATATATTTATATATCTCTCCTTAACTATATACTTATATATCTCCCTTTAACTATATACTTATATATCTTTCTTTAACTATATACTTATATATCTCCCCCTAACTATATATATTATATTTAATTTATTAAAATTAAATATAAATAACTTATATTTAAATATTATTATTAAACTAATTTATTAATATATTTATCCTTATATATATCTCGTTTATCTTTATCCCTCCCTAATCTTTACGTTTACGCCTATTAATTTATAATATTTTATTTACCTTAACCCTTTTTCCTTCCTTTATTTTCCTTAACTACTAGAAAATATATTTTATTATATCCCTTACCCTTAATAAACCTACGCCTATTACCTTTACTATTATATTTAAATACTAACATTTTTCTCCTGCTATTAGTTAAAACCTTCTATTATCTTTATTTATTTTTTACCACTAATTATAAAATTAATATAGTAAACTATAACCCTAACATCTACAAAATATAGTAAATAATCCTTTTTTACCTATCTATCCTTATACCTGCTTTATATATTCTTTTATCTTCCTTAATATACCCTCGCCTTATACCTTTAATAAACATATACCTTTATACTTATACTTACTGCTGCTTATTTAATAATATACATAACCCTTACTTTAACTAACTAATTACCCCTTAAATATCTTTATTAATAATATATTATTTTAAATCCTCTTGCTCTCCTTCTAAATTATAAACTTATATTTTTATTCCTATATATATATCTCTATATTTATTACTTAAACATCTGCCTTTTTCTCTTCTTTTCTCTTTATAACCTACTTATCTACTACCTTTCCTTTATTACTTCTAAATATCTAAATCTTAGCGCTAGGTAATAGTACTCTTAATAATACACCCTTAACTTAAACTATAATTCCTACTCCGTCTTTCTTTATCTACTACCTTTTATACTCTTAATCCCCGTTTACTATACTACTATCTTTATCTACTACCTTACCAGCTAGGTTTTCCATATTAATAATATACTATATTACTGTAATATTATTTTCCTCCTTTACCCAGCTACCTTAAATATATATATTACACCTCTTTTTATTACCCTAGTACCTACCTTCTTATATATACCTATCTATTACCTTATTTAATATAAATTATTTATACTATATCCCCTGTATATACTTAACTATCTCTTTATCTTAAATACTTTAGCCTCCTTCTTACGTAAATCCTTACTACCCCTTTATTACTTTATAAATTATAATTAATATACCCTTTCTACTATCCTAGCCTAACCGCCTACTTTCCTATATAAACGGCTAAACCTAGTATAATAAACCTATATATATTACTAACCTTATATTTAGTATATTAATCCTTAAACCTAATGCATTAGTTACTATAATTACTTACTTAGCTATTATTATCCTTATTACTATTATCTATAATTACATCTACTACCGCTTTTCCTTTTATATTCCTACCTTATTATAATATACATTAATACCTAATACTTTAGCCAACTTTTTAATCTATAGAATAGTACTAGCGTATATAATTATATACCCTTCTTTATTCTCTTTAACCTAATATTATACTATTTCTATTACTTTTTTATTTTTTACTTCTTCTTATACCTTATACTAGTTACCACCTTTAGCCTACTTACCCTTTACAAATACTACCCTATATTAGATATTACGCTATATTATCTAGCCCTGGAATATAACTACGCTGTCTAGGTTAATATACGCCTATATAAAAAACTCCCTTTCCTCTGACAGTCGTAATATAGCTGTTAAAAATACCCGCTGTATACCTTATAATATAATCTTATACTTAATCTTACGTAATCTCAGCCAGAATATATTAGTCCCGTCTAATATTATATAATACTTATTAACTACTACCTAATTAATAGTAAACTAGCTTTACAACTACTATATAAAATACTAAAATACTACCGTAAATATAGATTCTGTAATTACTAATATAATTCAGCTACCCTAGTATACGCCTATCCTATTATTCTATATACTAGCCTTAATACTATACTTAATATACTTACTATATATATCTTCCTATAATATAATTAATAATATAATTATAATTATCTAGCCT
>NW_028145301.1:0-6902 GCF_050948025.1 Trichoderma camerunense
AAGGCTTAGATAATATAATAATATATTTAAATTAAAAAGATATATAAAAATTATATATATTATTATATAAAAATATATTCTTATTAAAGTTATTACGCAACTTCACTTTTCATAAATAATATATATAGCTTTATTATCACTAAGGCTATAGTTTTTACCTTTAGGTAGCTCTTAGTATAAGCTATATTTTAAAGTAATTATAAAAGCTACCCCTAGGGGAAGCTTTTATTTACTTTAGGGTAGCTTACTATATTTAAATAAGCTATTTTTTTAAACTTAAAAGTAAGCCTTTTATTTAGAAAAGGCCTTATAATTAACTTTAGGCCGTTATTTTAAAATACCTCTCTAATAGAATCCCCTGGCCTACTTATTAATCTTTATAATAACTATAATTAGACTAATGTTTTTCTATATTAACTCTCTAAAATCTCTTTAACTTTACATTCCTTATATTATATTATCTTACTTCTATTATTTAAACTACCTAAATCCTTCTATTAGCTATATAAAAATTTAAATAATTTAAAGCTCCCTACTACGTCTATATAATACCTGCTATTATATTTATTTATCCGCTAATCCCTTAAACCTAATCTCCCCTTTTTTCTATCCCTTTATTATATTAACCTATTTACTACTCTTTAAACTTTACCTTTATTTAGCTATTTTATTATTAATTACTATTTTCCCTAGCTTACTACCTACTATTATTAATAATACTATAATTATTTACTTTAATACCTTTATCCTATAATACCTCCCCTACTTAGCCTTTCTCCTACCTAATTTTCTATTATTTTTTAATATAGGTTAATATACTACTACTAAGAACTTATATATCTAATAAATTCCGTAGCCTTTATTTATCTTTTTATCTTCCTTTTTATTTTTACTTATATTTATATATATCTTTTCTTTCTCCCCTCCTTTAAAAGCTAATAGCTTACCTATAAACGCTTTAAATCTCTTAGACTTAACCTATATTTTATATATTTTTACTAAGTATTTATAATATACCTTACTTTATATATATACCCTATATAGCTAATACTTAATTATACCTTTACCTTATTTCTAAATCCTTACTTAAACCACCCACTAGTATAAATCTATATACTTATAGTACCCTAGTTCTTTTATAATATACTATAAAGTATTCTTAATATCCTTTTTGTTTATTAACTTAATATTTATCTTTTTTATCTTTTTTTCTACTACCTTCCGCTTCCTTTTTACTACTACTACATAGTTATTAATTAACTCTTAGTTATTTTATTATTATAGGCCTAATATATTTAACTTAACCTACTACCTCTTTATTACTTTAAGTACTTATACTTCTTCTACTGCTATATTTAGTTAATAAAATATCTGTAGTATAATTATTACCTACTGTAAATTTCACTATATTAATAATAAAAGCTATTTACTTATATCTAGTTTGCCTATATTTAGCTTGCTTTTAAAACGTATTTAGCTACCCTCCTGCTAAATTCTTATTTATTATAAAAACATTATCTCCGACAGTAGCTAAAATATTAATATTACTAATACTATATCTATTACTACTTAATAAAATATATATTACTCCTTCTCTATTTAATACTATTCCCTATTATCCTTATACCGCTTACCCTCTTTATCTAGCTTCTCCTATATAAAATATTAAGATTATAGTAAACAGTACTAACTATACTATAGAACCTCTTTATAACCTTTAATTCCTTTTTCTTTAATACTAACTAATATATTTTAAAGATAAGACTTAATAAAGTATACTATCTTCCTCGCTGGCCTTAGGTATTTAAATATTACTTAATTATTATAGTTTATATTTTAGTAAATAAAGTAAAGTAGGTATTTAACAGCCTATTACTTTAGTTATTACTATAACGCCTTCCTATTATTATTAAGCCTTTAGTTATTCTGCTAATCTCTCTACCTCCTAAGGTTATACTACCTTACTTCCGGCTTAAAATACTACCTATACTATTTATATAAATCCTCCTTTAACTATACCTTAATTAGCTTAACTAGTTTATAATAAATTAGTAAGTTTTCTAATATACCTTATAGTATACTACTTACTTACGCTAATATAGAAGTTTAGTATATAAAAGGGAGTTTTTATAATAAATAATAGTAATAGTATTGTAGATTATAGTAAGGGTAGTTAGAGTTTACACTAGCTTAAGTACTTATTAGTAAGCTAATAAGGAATAAAGTTGACATAAGGCTTATTCTTTTCTTTTTATTATTTCCCTTGTTAAGCTTATTAAATACCTGTTTAAGTATTATTACTTTCTTAATCAGCTATTACGGCTTATTATTTATTATCTTACTTTATTATTATTATTATTATTATTATTAAAAAAAAAAATAATTATAAATATATTACTTCTTAAGTATTAGAAGAAAAAAGTTAGTTAGTAAGCTAATTAAATAGTAAACTATATATTACTAACCTTTATTTTTACCTTAGTAATTAAACTATTTTATAAAGTATATATAGCTTAATATCCTTTTACTAAATTAAAGATAAGTACTTATTTACCTAATTCTAACTATTATTCTTAAACATAAACTATATAAAACCTTATATATCTTTTATTTAATCTAGCAGCTCCTTATATAGCTTATATAAATCTTTTACTAATTGTAGCTTAGACTTACTAATTTATAGCATCAGCCGCTTACCCTGTACCTTAATCTATCTAAAAGTATATAATATCTAGTTATTTACTCCCTTATACTTTATAATAGAATTTAGTAACTTCTTTTTTTTTTTATTATTATTTACCACTATATTTTTACTTACCTATCTTCTTAGCTATATTACTTACTTAATAACCCCTTTTATTATTAATACTCCTATAGGAATATATTTAGCTATAGAAACTAGAGTATCTTAGTAATTATATTTACTACTAATAATAATAGCTTTTTCCTTAAACTAGTATTAAAAGTACTTATATTAATCTTTATATTTAGTATTTCTATTAATACTACTACTATTAACACTAATATTAGTATTATATTATAGAGCAGGTCCCTAAGGTAGCTCTTAAGACAGTAGTACGCTATAGCGTAATAGTCTAATACTTTTTAGTCTTTATTATACTACCGAACTTTATTAAATCTAGCTTATATAAGGTCAGAAACTTACTTAAATAGTATCTTATATTTAAAGTTAATCTATTACCTTTTAACCTTCTTAGGCCCTAATAAATTTACCGCTATTCTTACTTCTGCTTTTATAGCTACCTTTTTTAGGTTACCTAGCTGCTTTATATATATACTTATAGTTATTAGTATTAGTACTAATTTAATAAATTATATAGCTTATAAATATAATAGCTTTTCGCTATATAACCCCGGAACCTATTTAATACCTATTAAAAGTAAGGCTATTATAATACTACTAATCTACTGCTCTACCTATATTCTAGATATACTTAAGTCTTCTATAGCTGCCTTAATAAGCAACAGCTAAGTAGCGTAAACTAATGAAACTGCTTAAATCTTAAGGAAGCTTTTACTACTTATATTTTTACTATATTCTACTAGTATAAGATAAAGTTACCTAGTATAATTTTACTTTATTATACTTAATACTTTAGACTTTTTATTAAAGTTAGCCTTACTTATTATAGTAAGAATCTATTAAGAAAGTTTCTTATATTATTTAAAATATTAATTAATTAATATATATATATATAGTTTAATATAGTTAATTAAATAAAAAAGATTAATAATAAAATAAAAGAAGAAGATAATAATAATAAAATAACTTATAATTAGCTAAATAAAGTATTATACTACTTCTACGCCTCTAAGGCTACTGCAGCTTTTATAATAACCTTAATCTTTATTAATATACTTCTACTATATAAGCCTTAACTAAGACTATAATAAAGCTAGTAGTTTATAAATGTAATTGTTTCTAATACTTAAATATTATAGAATACCTAGTTAAGAAATGCTGCTAATCCCCTTATACTATCTATATACTACCTGCCTAGCTTAAAGAACTACAGCTGGTTATATTTATTAGTAGCTATAGCTGGCCTGTAGTAGTACATAAGCGCTGGGATATATATTAGTATAAGCCGGCTATCTTTTCTATGCAGCTACCTAAAGAGATTAAGAAGCTCCTTACCTTTCTGTAAATTAAGTATATAAGGTAAGATATATAGTTATTCTTACGTATGTAGGCCCTTTATTATCCTAAGTAGCCTAAATACCTTAAATAAAAGTACTTTTAAGTTACTGGTAAAGTAGAAATTCCCTAGTTAATTAAAAGCGGCTATACCCTCTAATAATATTAGCCTAAGGCTCTTTAATTCACTTTTTTTAAAATAATAGTTTATTTTACTAATAGTAAGCTTAATTATCCTTATAAAAGCTGTTAGTACTCCTGGAAATACTATTAATAGAAATTTCCTAAGGATACTTAAGTATAATTATTTTTTTTTAAGGAATAACTATATTACCTAGAAGATAGGCTGTAGGATACTGCTAAAGTTTTAGCGCTTCTAAACTAGCTGCGCTATGTTAATAAATATAACCTACTTAAAATAAAAGGTAAACTTACTTTCCGCTATTAAGGCTTTTACTTACTACCTCTTTTTCATAAACAGTATTAATACCGCTGGATTCTTTAGTATTTACTTCCCCCTTACGTATTTTAGGAGCTGCTGCTGCTTTACCTACTATTAAGCTGTATAAGCGGCCTTAGCTGCAGGGATTGTAAGTACTGCTGTTGCTAATCCTTAGTTAGTAAGTAAGTTATCTTCCCAGTGGTAGAATAACTACTTAAGGTTTAAGTAGCCCTAGAAGAAGCTAAAGGATAGTATATCTATACCTTAGTTTTAGTAGCTTATATTTAACTTTATAATAGTAAATAGATTATAATCTAAGAAGGTAGGCGGGCTATCTAAGGTAAAGTTTCTATACACTAGATAGAAGCTAAGTAGGTAGAAAGTATAGTTACTGCTATAAAACTTTTTTATTACCTAGTTCTAATTTACTAGTAGGTAGACTACAGACTTTAATTAATCTATAGCTGAGTAGTAGATATTTACTACTAGTATATATAATATATAGTTAATATTATTAATATTATACTTCTTTTTAAAAGCCTTCTGTAGCTGCTTAAGGCTATTGCTATATAAACCGTCGTTTTTATTACTATTACCTTTACTACTGGCGTTATAATTATTATTATTAAGTATAAATAAAGATTTTAATTCCTTTTCCCAGTTTCTTTTTATAACTTCTTTAAATTCTTTTTTTTTTTCCTCTTCTACCTCTTTTTTAATAATATTAATAAAAGGTACTACCTATACTACTACTGCTTCTAGAGTTATATATATATAAAAGCTAGGCCCTTAAGCTAATAATATTTAAGTAGTTAAGGTAAAATAGCTAGTGCTAACCTTTATTAACTAACTACAGCTCCTATTTAACTACTTATAAAAAGCAGTGTTATTTCTTATATTACTATTATTAATATTACTAGCAGTATTATTAGCATCTATAGCAGCTGTAGAGCTCTCCTCTTTTACATTAGCTATATCCTTTCTATTACTTTCCTTACTTTTATCTTCTTAATTAACGTAAACTATTAACTAAACCTCTTATTTAAGGTTCTAAATATTTAGGTTTACCTTAATCTTAATATTTACCTTATAGTTATATATATAAAACACTAGCTAGTTATTAACCTAAAAGGGATTATATAACTACTACTTTATAAAGTCTACCTAGCCCTTTATAAAAAAGCGCTAAAATATTACTTATTTACTAAAAGTAATTATCTATAACTATTAGCCTCCTAAAACCTATCCTAGCTTTACTCCTTCCCTAAGGAGCTTATTATAAAGGAATATATTAGTAATATAAAATATAATTATCTCCGCCTAGTGCCTGGTAAAAGCGCTATACTATATTACTTTTTTTTTCTTTTAGCTACTTAGTACTAGCAGCTGTAACTATTTAATAATTAAATATATTATAATAAACTAGGCCTTATGTATTACGCCTGTAGTAATTTAAAACGTATACTTAGTTAAGTTAAATAGTATTCCCTTAACGTACTTAGTACTATATAAAGCTTACTATTACTAAAAGGAAATTATAATATTATTAAAGAAGTAGCTGTTATAGTAGATTAGCTGAAGTAGCTGGTTAATAATACTAATAAAATTAAGGTAGAATATAGGGAAATATTAGTTTTTTATTTCTACTACTAATAAACCCTCCCTTTTACTCCTATAGTTTAATATATATAATTATTATAAAATATTAATTACTTAGATACCGTTAAAGTTAGGTATATTAACTTTTATAATAAAATTATAAACTAAGATAATAATAAACTAAGGTATTAAAATATAAATACGTAGTAATAGAAATAATATATACATCCCTTAATAAAATTTATAATTTATACTAGGCTTTATATATACTTTATTTTATATACCCCTAAGGTATAATTAATTTTCTACTTCTTAGGTAGTTAAAGCCTTTCTCTATCTTTTATATACTAGCTACTACTATAGCTTTTATCTTCTTTACTATTTATAAAGTAAATATTATTAATTAATATAGGCGATATATAACTACCTAGGCTATTTTTATTTTTTTAGTTAAAAGGTATCCTAGTACTATAATTATTAGGAATCTCTAAATTAAGTAATATTAATATATTAGCAGGATTTAGTATTATAGCTCTATTACTATATTATTAATAAATAAATATAAATATAAGTTACCTTAATATAATTTAGTTATATTTATATTACTTTTCCTTTTTTAATAATATATAATATAATACTAAGTATAGTATAGTGAATTACTAGGCAGACTTAGGGGTAGTTATTTAAATCTTTTCTTTTCTT
>NW_028145300.1:0-6714 GCF_050948025.1 Trichoderma camerunense
AAATAACGAATTTCATTCATTTTCTTTAGGGTATTAATAAAACAAAGGAATTTTTCATTAACAAAGATAAATAATAAAAAATATTTATAAATTAAATAATAAATTAAATAAAATAGCTATTAAAAAATAAAAAACATAGGCTTATAGCCCTGCTTTTTAGCTTTATAAAAATATATAATTTACTTATATAATTACTTTATTAGCTTAGTTATTATTAAATTTATTACCTTCGTTAATAAATCGTTACTAATAACAAATGCCTTCGTTTCGTTTTCTTTAGCTTAGAAAATTAAAGAATAATAAATAATAAATAACGAAAAAAATTCATTTCGTTTTCTTCAAGGCCCTAATAAAACAAATCGTCATTAATTGGCAACCCTGTATTTAAGGCAGTTTCACTAGTTTAAAGAGCTGTAAAACTAGGAAAAGTTAAAAAAAGGTTATTTAAGGGGGTTTTAAATAATCTTTTACTTAAGTTACTAGGAGGCTTAGTAAGAGATATTATAAAGTAAGGGTTATTTAAAGTAAAAGGAGTTACTAATATAATTTTATTAATAGGTAGTATAATTTTATTAAATAGTAGCAGGGTTGCCAATTAGTGACGATTCGTTTCGTTAGTGGTCTAAAGAAAACGAAACGAATTCTATTCGTTATTCGTTAACGAATCTTCGTTTTGTTAGTTAGTTAAAGAAAACGAAACGAATAGAATTCGTTATTCGTTAACGAATAACGAATAACGAATCGTTACTAAATTCATTACTAAATTCATTAGTAAAAAAATACTATTTTTTTATTTAAATTATATATTATAATTTTATTATATTAAAATATAAAATAATAATAGCTATTATTTATATTTTATAATATTATTTTTATTTTATTATAAAAGCTATAATAAAGCTATAATTTAAATAATAAAATTTAAAGTATTATTTAAACCTAAAAGAATACTTTTATATTATAAAAAAATTTATTATTAAAATAGCTAATTAGGCTTATAAGTTATATAAATTTTATAAATAAAATAATAATATTTATTATTTATATTTTATAAAGCTATTTTTATTTTTATTATATAGGTTATAATAAAGCTATAATTTAAATAGTAAAATTTTAAGTATTATTTAAAGTTAAAAAAATACTTTACGTTTTTTTACTTTTTTATAATTATATTTTTATAATTATACTATAAAAAAATTCCATTTTTATAATAAAATAATATTTATTTAATAAATAAAAAAACTAGGCGCCTAATAGGTACACAGGGCCCCGTAGATTTAATTTCACAGGGCCCTGTGTAAATTATATAAGTACTATAGCGTAATATAGTATAATATAGTATAATATATTTTTAATATTATTAAAGGTATTACGTAATAGTAACTTTAAAAGCTTAAAAAAAGTAATATTTTATATAAATTAAATAACTAACTTTAAAAGCTTTTTTATTTAAATATTTATAATAGGTAAAGTAGATTTATTAAAATAGTAGGACTAAAGATATTATTATATATAAAAGCACTCTGTAGTATAATATAGTATAAAAGCCTAGTCTTTTTTTATATAGAAAAAAATAATAAAATAGTAAAAAAAATACCTTAATTACTTAATACTATAGGCTAGATTAGTATATTAACCTTTATTACCTAGATTTAATAATACTTTAATAATACTAAGTTATTAAAATAAAAAGGAAGTTAAGTATTTTATAAAAGTATAATATTAATACTTTTATTATTTTACTAAATATTTTATATATAATAATAATTATATATAATTTAGCTTTATAATTAAAGGCTATTACTTTTATAACTACTAGGCTAAATATAATATTTAACGTTAAGCTTTTATTAAAAAGAAAAAAAATAACGAAGGCTATAAAAGATAAAGTAAAAGGTATATAAGTTAAAGCTATTTATAAGCTGTAAGTTAAAGCTATTTATAAGCTGTAATATACTGTAATGTAATACACTACGCTATAGTACATTATGCTGCTGTATTACTTATATAATTTATACGGGACCCGTATAGATTAAATATATAGGATCCCGTATGTATATAGGTCGCCCTTAAGATATTATTTAATATAAATTATTTTCCTAGTATTTATGCTAATGATTGTTTTTAAAATAAAAAACGCGCTGGTTTTATAAAATAAAATCAGGCGCCTAATTGGATTTCAGGCGAGTTGGATCAGGACATTAAGATAATATTAGTTAAAATATAAATAAAAAAGACTATTAATCTTAAGTAGTATAAAAAAACTAGTTTAATTTAATTTATAATAGTAATATTACTACTAAATAAAGCTATAATAAAAAAAGCTAAGGTTATAGAAAAAATACTAGGGTACTTAAAACTTTAATATTTATTATAAAATTATTATATATTTCTTAGTATCCTAGCCTTTATAGTATTAGGAGAAACTATAGCTTAAAATATAAAACTATAATTATTTATAAAAGTAAAAAAAAGTTTTTTTTAAAATATATAAAATAATATAATATTTAAGGAAATCTAAGCTTTATAAAAAAATAAAACTTAGTTTATAATACTAATAACTTTAAATATAAATATTTTATAAAGAAAATAAATATATAAACTTAAATATAACTTTAATAATTAAATAGTTAAATATAAAGTTTACTAAGTTATTTAAGGTTTTAAGTAAATCCTTAGTATTAATTATTTTAAAACCTTTACTTTTATTATTAAGTTAATAATATATAAAATTTTATTTATTATAGCAGCTGCCTTAAACCTAAAGATAAAGTAAATAAATATAAAAACTACTTTTTTTTATAGGTTAGTTAATAAAAATATTTACGTAAAATAATTTACTAGCTTTAAAAATAAAACTAATATAATTTATAAGTTAAATAAAGCCTTATATAGACTTAAATAAGTACCTTATATTCAGGGTTGCCAATTAGTGACGATTCGTTTCGTTAGTGCCCTAAAGAAAACGAAACGAAAGAAATTCGTTATTCGTTAGTTTTTTTTGAATAATAACGAATAACAAATAACGAAACGAATCGTTACTAAATTCGTTATTTTTTAATAGACTATTCCTAATATAGCTAGCGTAAAATAAAGTAAAATAAATATATTACTTAAAATAGCTAGATTTTACTATTTATTTTATTTTATAATTATAAGCTAGCTGTATTAGGAAGGTCTATTTATAAATAACAAATTTAGTAACAAATTTAGTAACTCTTCGTTAATAAAAACGAAAGGAATTTATTATTCGTTAACGATTAACGAAGAGTTATTCGTTAACGAAACGAATAATAAATAACTACTAACGAATTTAGCAACCCTGATAGGGGTTAAACTTATTTTTATAAAGATATCTACCTTTTAATAAATACTCTTAAAGATTATATAATAATAGAATATTAATATAATATTTATAAAAATATAGTCCTTTTATTAAAAAGTAAGGCCCTAAAGTAGTACTAGGCTTAATTATTAAAGGATATTATTTAGTAATATAAATTAAGTCTATTACTATAAAGGTAAACTAAGGCTCTTATATCTTATTTATAAATAAACGTAAACTATATATAAAAAAAGCTAAAGCTATTATGCTATAATATTACTGCTTATTAATAAAGTAATTACATTTATACTTTTACTATAAAGGTAATATAATTAGCAAAGTCCTATAGTTTTACTACTAATCTTACTATATTATTATAAATTTAGAATTACCTTAATCTATAACTATAGTTAAAGATAACTAAGCTAGACTACTGTATTAAACTTTATAAATAACTTAATAAATTAGATAATAAGGCGCTAATATAGTATAAGTAAATCACTACCTTTTAGTTTAGTAAGCTTAATAACTATAAATAAAATAATAACTGTAAAAACAGTTAGCTATAGATACTACTACGTAAATGCTTAATATAAAACTATAAAATTCCTAATTATAATTAACTATATACTAATAAATAATAAAATAATCTAAAACCTACCTTTAATATTTAATAAATTAACACCCTTATAACTTTTAAAAAATAAAGGCTACCTAAAGGGAATAAATTATAGTTTAAGAAATATAAAAAATAGATAAAATAAGCTAATTTAGCATAAGATAGTAATAATAGGTTATTAATTCTAATTAATAATAAAAATACTTTATAATATTATAATAATAATCCTAAATATAAACTAGTTAATAATATAGTTAAAATAAATAAAGTAAATTTAATTAATTTTAGTAAAGTTAATATTACCTTTTTTACTAGCTTATTTAGTAATATAATCCTAGTATATCTACTAAAGCCTTAATACTACCTTTATTATTTTTTCTTTAATAATAATAATATATTATAGTATTACCTTCGTTAACTAAGTAAATATAGTAAAATAATACCTTAACCTAAGTAATTAAAGTATTAAATATACTAAACTTAATTTACTATATACTCAGTACCAGGGTTGCCAATTAGTGACGATTCGTTTCGTTAGGGCCTTGAAGAAAACGAAACGAATTTTTTTCGTTATTCGTTATTCGTTATTCTTCAATTTTCTAAGCTGAAGAAAACGAAACGAAGGCATTCGTTATTAGTGACGATTCGTTAACGAAGGTAATGAATTTAATAATAATTAAGCTAATAAAATAATTACATAAGCAAATTATATATTTTTATAAAGCTAAAAAGCAGGGCTATAAGCCTGTGTTTTTTATTTTTTAATAGCTATTTTATTTAATTTATTATTCAATTTATAAATATCCTTCGTTATTCGTCTTCGTTAACGAAAAATTCCTTTGTTTCGTTAATACCCTGAAGAAAACGAACGAAATTCGTTATTCGTTAACGAAACGAATAACGAATAACTACTAACGAATTTGGCAACCCTGGCTTTAAATAACACTTAAAATTTTATTATTTAAATTATAGCTTTATTATAGCTTATATAATAAAGATAAATATAGTTTTATAAAATATAAATAATAAATATTATTATTTTATTTATAAATCTTATATAGCTTATAAGCCGAATTAGTTATTTTAGTAGTAAGTTTTTTTATAATGTAAAAGTATTCTTTTACGTCTAAATAATACTTAAAATTTTACTATTTAAATTACAGCTTTATTATAACCTTTATAATAATAATAAAAATAGCTTTATAAAATATAAATAATAAATATTATTATTTTATATTTTTATATAATATACTCGGGGGGTCTTAAAAACAACCACTGTCCCCGACCTAGCTCCACTATATCAGGGGGGTTATTAATTAGTAAAAGGGCTGTTAATTTATAAAAAAAAAAGATATATAATTTATAGTATATATACTATACAAAATAAAGTACCTCGCAAACTATAAATATTACAATTTTAAAGGAAAAAATACTACTAGACTGCTGCTTAACATAAGGTAATGCTAAATATAAGTAAAATAGCCTTTTTAAGTATAGGTTTAATAATTTATTAAAGTAGTACTTTAGTTTATATAGTGCGTATACTAAGACTAAAGTATTTTGCAAATTAACGACCCTTTTGCTACTTAACGACCCCCCTGATATAGTGGAGCTAGGTCGGGGACAGTGGTTGTTTTTGAGACCCCCTGAGTAATAATAATATATAATTTAAATAAAAAAATAGTATTTTTTTACTAATGAATTTAGTAACGAATAACGAATTTCGTTTCTTCTTTCGTTAATGAATATAATTCGTTATTCGTTAATGAATAACGAAAAAAAATTCGTTTCGTTAGTTAGTTGAAGAAAACGAACGAATTTCGTTATTCGTTAACGAATAACTACTAACGAATTTGGCAACCCTGCTACTGATTAATCGTGCAACCCTAATTATATTATTTATTTATTTATTTATATTTAATTTACTAATAATTATATAGGATTCTAAGAATTATTAAAAAGCTATACAGGGCTTTATATATATTAGGAATTTTATTAAATTTTAAAGCCTTATTTACCTATATTAAAAATAAATAATATATTTAGGTATTTATTTATAATTTATTTTTTATTTATTTATTTTATTAATAAATATATTTATTTTACTAATTAATTTATAATACTTAGGGGGTCTTAAAAACAACTACTGTCCTTAACCTAGCTTTATTAAGTCAAGGGGGTTATTAAATAGTAAAAGGGTTATTAATTTATAAAATACTTTAGTCTTAGTATCAGGGTTGCTAATTAGTGACGATTCGTTTCGTTAGTGCCCTAAAGAAAATAAAATAAAAGAAATTTATTATTTATTAGTTTTTTTTAAATAATAATAAATAATAAATAACGAAATAAATCGTTACTAATTTCGTTATTTTTAACAGACTATTCCTAATAGAGCTAGCGTAAAATAAAATAAAATAAATATATTACTTAAAATAGCTAGATTTTACTATTTATTTTGTTTTATAATTATAAGCTAGCTATATTAGGAAGGTCTATTTATAAATAACGAAATTAGTAATAAATTTAGTAACTTTTCGTTAACGAAAACAAAAGGAATTTATTATTTATTAACGATTAACGAAAAGTTATTTATTAATAAAATAAATAATAAATAACTACTAATAAATTTGGTAACCCTGCTTAGTATATATTAGGGTTATAAAATTAGTTAGTAGTTTTTAGTTTTTTTAGTTACTAAATTAATTAGTTTAGTTTTACTTAGCCTATTAACTAAACTTATAAGTTTTTAGTTACTAATTTAGTCGGTTAT
>NW_028145299.1:0-6472 GCF_050948025.1 Trichoderma camerunense
TAATTAAGTATTATTTTATATTTATAATTAATTATTTAAATTATTTTAAATAAATATTATAAAATAAATATATAATATAAAGCTTACTTAAGCTTACTTACCCTAAACTAAGCTAGTTTTCTAAATAAAAAGTAGCTTACTTAGGCTTATTTATTATTATATAAGCTTAATTATAATTAATCCTTTAGTTTATTATAGTTCTAAGTAGCGCCTACCCTATAGGCCTATTGTTACAGTTATAAATATATTAGTTTATAATATATAATAAAAGTATTAAACTAAGCTAAATACTAAGCTAACTTAATTAAAATAACAGAAAAAGAAAAAATTAAAAATCAAATTAAAAATAGAAATTAAAAATTAAAGTTAAAGGTTAATAATAAAAAAAAGTTATAAAGAAAAAAGTAGGCTATAGTAAAATAGGAAAGTATTAATATTGGTCCTTGTTTAGCTAAATATAGTTAAGCTTACTTAACTAGCCTAATCCATTAACCTTAGTAAGAGCTAGTTAATTTCCTTTTTGTATTCTAAAGGACAGGACCTAACTTACGCTACATCCGGATCTTAGTAAGCTCTGGGGAGCCCGGCAGCCCCATAGACCGTAGTCGAGTTCAGGGCATACCCCGCTAGGCATAAGGAGTCTTACATCAAAGTGCTCAGATGGACCCGAGACTGGAAGACCCAAGCGTAGCATAACCATTATGTATTATAATTGCCCCCTACTGCTAGTTTTACGATACCTGTATCTGAGTTTCGGACTGCGTACTATACACAAGCGTTCTCGAATTCCTTTGAGAGAAATGGATTGCTCTCCTTCTTTGGATAATGTCTTTGGGCCCATAGTGGCACCATGCCGTAGGCAATTTGACTTCACATTTCTTTTTGAGGAAAGCATTCTTTCTATTCTACCCTCAAGCTTGTTCTTGGTGGTAGTATGTTATAATATTAGGACCAAAGTTTGCAGAAAGCAAAAATCTCAACTCAATTCGCTGTACACTTTTAAGCTGGTTAGTTATGCTCACGATATGATATTAGAATAATCGGGATAGCGTACTAAAGCCTACATATATGAAAGCTACTCATATCTATCTATTTCGCTCTAGAAGTTGCTATGCTAGTCGAGCACTATCGGTCTAGTGTCTTCAAAACGCCGTACACCATACCCGCTGCAATCATGTCCGTGGTCACTGTTCTTGCCATGGGTGCTCTCTCCCACATAGAACACACCACATCCGTCAGGCCATCCGCAACTCTCAGTGCTTATCTTTTTATTAGCCTTATCTTCGATGCTGCTCGCGTAAGAACATTATGGCTTTCAATGCAGAATAGAAGCGTTTCGGTTCTTTTCACGACAACCATTGGGTTCAAAGTCGCCATTCTCATACTGGAAAATACATCTAAAAAACTTCTCCCGTCGTTGGTGGATGGTGGCACATCGCCAGAAGAGCTTTGCGGAATCTTTAGTCTCTCCCTTTACACTTGGATTCTACCCATCATCAAACTCGGATACCGAAAAACACTGACAATTGATGACCTTTACTCTATTGACAATGAAATGTCATCTGAGGTCTTGGGACTTAACGCTCAGCAAGAATGGGATAGCATAACCAGTAAGTCATTTAAAAACAACTTCAACCAGTATATTTCACATGCGACTGACAAGTATTATGTGCAGCCCAGACACTCGGCAGACATAGAAAGGGGACCCTGGTCTGGGTCGTCTGCAAGGTCTTGAACACGTCCATCATCGTACCAGCCGTTCCGCGACTATTGTTAACTGGTTTTACATTTGCGCAGCCCTTCCTTGTGAATAGGATGATAAAGCTTTTGCAGAATATTCATGACGAAAGTTTGTCCATTGGTTATGGATTGCTCGGCGCATTTGTGCTCGTATACATTGGAATTGCAGTAAGCTCAACGTAAACTGTTGTGACGCGTTCAGCTAATATTAACAAATGCTAGATCGCAACTGCCTGGTATCAACGCTTTACAAACAGATGGATCATTATGATTAGGGGTATTTTGATCACCCTGATTTACAATAAGACGTTGACAATGCGTAGCACTGAAGACGAGCGACTCGGTATGTCTCTGATGAGTAATGATGTCCAGAGGATTGTAGCTGGCCTGAAGAACCTCCACGAGACCTGGGCATGCACACTGCAGGCAGGCCTAGCTATCTGGTTACTTGAGCAGCAAGTGGGATGGGCTACTGTTGGGCCTGTGGTAGTGTTTCTGAGTTTGTTCTGCCTGTTTCTCTTACATACTCACTGGCCATTTCTGTCTAACACCTTTCTATCATCCCCAGCATGCACAAGTCTCATCTTCGTGATTTCCAATTACACGGGTGAACGACAGCGCGTGTGGATATTAGCTACCCAGAAACGAGTTAATGCAACTGTTAACATGCTAGGATTACTTAAACCACTTAAGATGTTGTGTTTGGAATCGCGCTATCAAAGCATCTTAGAGACTCTCAGAGACCAAGAGTTAAGTGTCTCAAAGGGTTATAGGCATCTAACGACAATATCTATCGTTCTCTGTAAGTCATATGGATAGTTATACTGGTAACATCTACGAGATATTTATACGACACTTTAACTAATACACAGAAGCTTATTCTACAGCAATATTATCACCCATTACAGTCTTTGTGATTTACACAGCAATTGCTAAACCAGAGCACAAGACATTGGATATATCCAGAACATTTACCTCATTGACTCTAATTACCCTACTTGGAGCCCCCCTTATTACTTTGTTCCAGTATCTTCCAAGCTTGCGTTCAGCATTATCTTGCCTTCAGCGGATACAGGTGTTCCTGGATGGTAAATTTCACCACGATTACAGAGCGCTCATTCGGCATCAGCCCAGTCGTGATCTACACTCACAAAGCCTGGAATTACCTGAAAAGATGAGTGAAGTTACTTCGACTCTCGTGTCGGCGAACCTTGGTACTATTGATGCAGTCGTCATTCATGAGGCGAGTTTTGCCTGGCTTCCAGAAAAAGCTGCTGCTCTGCGCCGTATTAGCGTCAGAATTGCCCACGGAAAGCTTTTAATGGTTATTGGTCCGGTGGGAAGTGGTAAATCCCTCCTAACAAAGGCGATACTTGGCGAAGTCGCAATTGTGGGAGGTAATATTAGCTTGTCTTCGAATGAACTCGGATATTGCGGTCAAACCATCTGGCTGAGAAATACGACGGTGCGAGAAAACATCATTGCTGGTTCACCCTTCGATGAAGTGTGGTATTCAACTGTCGTTCATGCTTGTGCTATGGATGTTGATATTGGAAGATTCGCTAATGGTGACCTACACGTCGTCGGCAGCGGAGGTGTAAATTTGAGCGGAGGGCAAAAGCAGCGGATTGTATGCCTACACCGTCAACCACTGCTACAAATTGAATCACCATTACTGAAATCAAACACAGGCTTTAGCACGTGCGATATACGCCAGACGGAAGTTGCTGATACTAGATGACATCTTCAGTGGCATTGACGCCAAGACAGAAGGGCTTATTTTCCATCGTCTCTGGGGATTCAATGGTCTTCTTCGCCAATTGCAGACAACAGTCGTTTTGGCAACCCATGCGAGTGTGTTCTTCCAGGCATTTGAGACCTATATCCGTACTAATCAACAAATATACAGCTCACAATCTTCGATATTCGGACCAGATCTTGGCTTTAAGCGCCGACGGGGCACAGCTGGAGCAAGGCACTTTGGAGGAACTGCTTACATTAAATGGCCATGTTGCCTCTATTTATAATACCTTCGATAGAAGTGGAAAAGACTCACTTCATATTGAAGGGGATATCATTGACCATAATGCAGGAGAGGAAAAGAATGAGGTTACGACAGGGCTATCTATGAAGAACACGGAGCCTGAGAAACCACATCAAGCAAAAGATGGCGCCATTTACAGATACTATTATCAGGCTATTGGACCTGTGCACTCTTCAATCTTTGCAATAACAGCCCTTGCTTTCGGAGTCCTGTTGAAGATCCCAGGTATATCACTGCTTCCCCTTGGCTTGTTGCCATCACAAGTGAAGCTGACGTTTTTGTTACTTAGATATCTGGGTTAAGTTATGGTCAGATGCAGAAGCAAAGGCACCAAACCAGAAACCCACATATTGGATTGCAATATACTCCATGTTTCAAATACTCGCCATTATATCCTTGGCTACTTCCATCTGGTAACTCCTCTGCCTCTTCTGAACTTAAACTATCAACTAACTATTTCGTCTTAATAGGCATTTAATGTCCAGGTTCACCATAAGTTCAGGGAAAAGGCTACATAGTCTATTACTAAGTTCAGTACTAATGTATGTCTAATAATGGTTTCCTTGAGGCTGGCTACGCTAAGGATGAAGCTAGGTCGCCCTTCTCGTTCATTACTCATGTCGGAGTTGGCGCAATTGTGAACAGGTGATTTGCGATTGAGGAGTACAGCAGCTTTTTAGTAACAATATCATAGGTTCAGTCAGGATCTGTTACTAGTTGACAGCACGTTGCCTTACGCTTTGTTTGATACCGCAACAGGTGGCTTATCTCCATTTCTTTCTATTTCACTGCCTAGCCAGCTCTCCCCAACCATGCTAGCAAAGCTAACTTTATAACAGAAATGATAACTTGCATCATACAACTTGCAACTATGGCAATCTCCAGCGTCTACATTATCGCCATTTATCCATTCACATTTTTATTACTTTATGTCCTCCAGAGAATTTATCTTCGTACATCGAAACAACTTCGAGTTATGGATTTAGAAGCAACTTCGCCTCTATATGAGCATTTTCTCGAAACAACGAGTGGCATATACTCTATCCGAGCATTTTCCTGGCAAAGCGCCTTTCGAGCCCAGAATAACCTCTTGGTTGATTCCTCACAGCGGCCGATGTATACCTTGTGGGCCCTGCAAGCTTGGCTGGGCCTCGTTCTGGATTTGATAGTTGCAAGTTTGGCTCTTACTGTTGCTGGCCTCGCTATAGGATTAAGGGATTCGGTAAATCCATCATCTATTGGAGTAGCTTTACTCAACTTAACCAGTCTTGGGGGGACGCTGAAGAACGTGGTTATGGAATGGACGTCCCTTGAGAACTCTATGGGCGCAATATCCAGACTTGAAAGCTTCAATCGAGCGACCCCTTCGGAAAGGTACGCCCATGCTGGTGAAAATCAAAAGCCTCCAGAGGATTGGCCTAATATGGGACGAGTCGAGTTTAAAGAAGTGACAGCATCTTATCGGTCAGTAAATTTGGGATCAAGCTATTACGAGTTTACCTAATATCAATGTTACATAGATATAATTCGACCTTGGCCCTTGATCGCATTTCACTGTTAGTTGAAGCAGGTCAAAGGGTTGCTATATGCGGACCAAGTGGGAGGTAAGAATGAACGGTTCTTTGAACCTTAGAGTGATACTAATATATTTGAAAGTGGCAAGTCTTCCATCATTCTCTGTCTTTTGGGGATGCTTGAAACCTCTCACGGGAGTATTATTGTTGATGGTATTGATCTGTCGACAATCAGTCGTCAGCAAATCTGCTCCCGTCTGGGCTGTGTGCCACAAGAGCCCTGCTACTATCCTGGCTCGTTTCGCCTTAATTTAGATCCATCAAACTGTGTCTCAGACGACAGAGTCAATACAGTACTGCGCAAAGTACGATTACATGATAAGATTCAACAAGAAGGAGGGTTAGATGCACAGCTTTGTTTTGATACCTTTTCTCATGGCCAGAAACAGCTATTTTGCCTTGCACGAGCAATTTTAAAACATTCAAAAATACTAATCCTCGATGAGGCTACAAGCAGGTAACATTAAATAATCTCTTACTTCCGATGCATTTTTTATATTCTTATTTCCACTATTATGAAGTTCTCTGCTAATTATGGTTTATACATGTGTAGTGTTGATAACGAGACAATTGAATTAATAGAGCAAGTAATAATCGAGGAGTGCCAAGATCTTACAGTTATTTCAGTTATTCATCGGTCTGAGTCTATGAAATATTATAAAAAGGTCTTTAATCTAAATAATGGGAAGCTAGTAGCTTAAGATATATAAATGTATAATAATATTTACGGAATATTATTTAAGGTAATTATATATACTAGGTTATTATATAATTGTATTAAATTAGGCAAAGGGTTAAGTTAATAATTACATAAGTATAATAAACTAGTTTATATTAAATAATATAAGGTAATTTCTTAAAGTAATAAACTAGTTCTAGTTTATATTAATAAAGGCAGTAGAATATAGTAAGTAATTTTATTACTTAGTTAGTAAGTTAAATATAAAAATTAATTTTATTACTATATTAATAATTAACTATTTAAGCTATTTAAAAACTATTATAATAAACTAAGCTCCTATAGGGTTAATATAAAAGGAATTCCCAAGGAATAAACCTTATATTAGGTTTATATTAGCAAATAGACTAAGCTAAGCTAGTAGGTAATTAATAA
>NW_028145298.1:0-6258 GCF_050948025.1 Trichoderma camerunense
TATAACTTCCTATTTTTCTTTAGTATAAATATTATAGGGTATTTTACTAATAAAGTGGAAATTTAAATATATTCTTTTTCTAGTTATTTATTTAACTATTCCCTTAAGGTTTTAAGTTCCTTTTTATTAAGGTTATAGATTTTATAGGTCTTAGGTTATTTCCTATTTACTAACTTAATAAAGTAGTCCTATTATAAGTATAGTAATAACCTAGTGTTTAACGTTGCTTTATATAGTTTTTTATATTTTCTATACTAGTAAGGTATTTTGGCGAAAGTGCTTTTAAGTTCTTTTAATTCTTCCTTTTCCTTTACTTTACTTAGTATATCGTTAAGTACTACTAGTTTATCTTTAAATTTTATTATAATTTTATTAATGTAAATGCATTCTGCTTTTTTATATTATTTATTATATTATAGTAGTACTAGTGATTTAGTTTCTTTAAACCTAACTGTTTTTATTTTTTTTATAGTTAGTGTAGAGGGTTCTGGTTTCTTCGGTAGTATAGCTTTACCCTTTTATATTCTTTAGTATAGTTAATACCTAGGTATATTTTTAATATCCTAGTAAACCTTGTTAGTTTTTTATTAAATAATAGGGTTATTATTAAGTAACTATAGGTATCCTAAAAGGATGTTGTTTTTTAGTATATTTAGAATACTGAATTTAATATTATAGGTGTTCCCGTTAATAGTTAATAAAAGATAATTAGTCTTATATTTAATAAGTCCTTCTTCTATTTCTATTTCTATAATACTTATAATTTATAGTGTTTATTCCTTTTATTAAACGGGGATTTGTAATTCTTTAATTAATTATAGTAAGATTAAATTATAGTTTAATCTGCTGTTAATATATACGGTAGCGGCTTTATTTTTAAGTTATGCGCTTACTCTAAGTTTTTTTATTCTAGTTATCTTAACTGTATTAATCTATACTTTTCTCTAGTTAAGATTATATTTTTCTTTAGTAATAATATTAAGGTCTTTAATTATCTATTATTATGCTTATTATTATTAAAGTTTCCGGTATTATTAGTATTTATTAATGTTAAGTTTGTTAATGTAATACTTATAGAAGCGCTTAATATCCTTTATATAAGCGTAGCCTTTATTATAGTTTTCGAAGTTAAATCTATTATAGTATAACTAGTATTAAAGTTAGTAATATTTTTTTTTTTTTACTTAATATTTTCTATAGAGTTTATTTTTATACTATAGGGGGTTTATTTTAGGATAAGCTTTCCTTTATTTATACTATTCTTTTACCTTATAGTTAAGGTATTAGCTGTATAATTAGTCTAGGTATACTTCTAGGTTAGCTTTAAGGTAGTATTTTTTATAGAGGTTGCCGTATTAAATCTAGGAGTGCTAATTGCTAATTTTAGTTATATAGTATTTAATATATAGTATTTTATTATATTATTTCGTTTTTAAGTAATTATATCTTTCCGTAAATAGGGTATTATACCTAAGTTATATTTCTTTTTATTTAATAAATTACTCTTAGGTTATAATAGAGTAGTAATAGGTTACGTTAGTATATTCCGCTAGCCTATTATTACTAGGTATCTGTTATTAGGTAATCCTATGCTTTTTAAGTATTTATTAAAATTTACTTAAGTTTTATTCCTAGGTCCCTTCTGGTCTATAGTTAAAGGGTTTTTATCTACAGGGGTGTTCTAGCCCTTGTGGTTCTCGTAATCTATATTAATTACATAGTTCTAAAATATTTAGGTTAGTGTATCCTTAATTTTAAGGGTACTGGTTTACCTTAGACTTTTCCTTTTATTTATAAATAAATATATTTTTTTATTTCTTTTTTTCTTTTATAAGAGGAATATTACAGGCTTTATCTTATACTACTTTATATTTATCCTAAATTATATTTATTTATTTATTAGTAGTAATAGTAATAGGTATATTATTAATAACCTAGTTAATTATTTATTAATCAACTTCCTTAGAGGTTATAGTATTAATAATAACTTATTTTAGCTACCTTTTTTTAAGTACTTTAAGATACTATTTTAATATTTCCTTCTCTTCCTTATGTATAAAATATAAATTATTATAGTAGCTAGTCTAATTAAGAAGGTTATAGAATATAGTTTTAATAGTATTAACCTATACTTTATTAAACTTCTTATTCTTATAAGTAGATTTTTTAGAATTATTAAGCTTCCTGTACTTTCCCTAGCAGTCTTTTTCCTTATAGCCTATTTTACTATAGTAGTTATATTTACTTATAAACTTACAGGTATTAATAATATCTAAATCTATAGGTCCTAGCTTACTATTATTATAGGTAGCTATATTACGTTTCTTACCTTAGTTAGCGTATTACTAGGAGTTTTATTTAGGTTAGAAAGTCTATTATTTTTTATTCTTCTTTTTTTATTCCCTTTCCTAAAGGTAGTTATTAATACTAATTGCTAATTAAGTATAGTTAATAAAACTAACTATCTTTTTATTAACTTTATGCAGTTTATCCTTAACTAAAGGTTTAAGGCTTATGTAGTATACTTCTTTTTTACTATCCTTAGTCTAGTTGACCTTAGTAAGGAGTTATAGGAATGTAGTTATATACTTAAAGTATTATCTTTTCTATTTAATAAATTAAAGCTCCTATTCTACTTTTTATTTTTTATTTAAGGTTCTAAATAATTTCTTAAATTAATTACGGAAGTCTTAGTAAAACTTAAAGACTTCTTAAGTTTAAGTCTTTTATTTATCTAAAGTATTTTTTTCAAAGTCCTATATAATTAATTATAATTATTTTATAGCTGCTTTAGTAAGGTAGGTAATTATAAAGATAGTTTTATTTATATCTTCCTCTAGGGTATTTAAGAAGTAGCTAAAGTATATATTAAGTTTAGTAAAGTACTTATTTATGTTTTTTAGTTCTTTATTATAGGACTTAGGGTACCTAGGTTATATAACCTTACCCTTTTCCTTTTTCTTAGTCTTAAGTATAATAATCTTATCTTTAAGAGCTAGGATTTTTTCTTTTATTTAGTTAATTATAAGTTATAGCTGAGGTAGTAATAGCTGCTGCTAAGGTTAAGGGTCTTTATTAATTATTTTAACTTTAGGTGCTTTTTTAAATTTTATATTGCTGTCTTTATAACTTTAAGTAATACTTTCTTAATCTATTCCAGCGTCTAGTATACGGAATTTAACTATTTAGTACCTTTATAATAATATTGCCTATAGTCTAAGGTAACCTCTGAATAAGAGTTGTAAATATATAATAAGCTAAGCTCCTATATAGTTAGTATAAGAGGAATTCCTAAGGGATAAACCTTATATTAGGTTTATATTAGCGGATAAGCTAGGCTAAACTAGTAGGCAATTAATAAAGGTAAAAGGGTTTATTTATATAATTAGTAGATAATACTTTCATAGGTATAATTAAGCGTTATTCTATATTTACAACTAGTTATTTAACTATTCTAAATAAGCGTAGAGAATAAATTTATATATTCAGCTATATTAGATTAGATTAATAAATAAATTATTAATTTATTTATGGATTAATATTTATTTTATTAATCCTACGTTAGATTAAGAGAATATTTCTTAATTTTATCCTGATTGGTGGAAAGGATTAACTTTAATCCAGTGATGCCCGTTGCGTAGGCTCCTTGGTTGCGACTATAAGTGTTGGGTCGTGACAAGTACTAAATTAGTAAAATAATAAAAAAAACCCTTACCTTATTATATTTTATGTCACGACCCAATACTTAAGGTCGCGACAATGGGCCAACCGACCAGGTGCAACCGGATTAACTATAATCCGAACAGCTAATTAAGTCTCGCTTGTCTTACTCATTTAATAAGCCTAGCGAGCTTATACTCTTTATACTTATCTTACGAGCTATATAAGCCTAGATTTAATTAAGTATATAAGTTTTATTTATATACTTATTAGAATAGTTTAGATAGCTAGTTATAAATATAAAATAACGCTTAATTATACCTACGAAAGTATTATCTACTAGTTATATAAATAAACCCTTTTACCCTTGTTAATTACCTACTAGTCCAGCCTGGCCTATCCGCTAATATAAACTTAGCATAAGGTTTATCCTTTAGGAATTCCTTTTATACTAAACCTATAGGAGCTTAGCTTATTATATATTTATAACTCTTATTTAGAAGTTACCTTAGACTATAGGTAATATTATTATAAAGGTACTAAATAGTTGAATTCTATATACTAGACGTTAGAATAGATTAAGAAAGTAAAGTATAGGGTATATATAATAGTAATATTAAGATCCCGGACTTATTTAAAAAAATAACTAGAACTATGGTAACTCTGGAACTGCTACGAGTACCTCTGGTTAATACAGCTAAGGCTAAATAATATTTCCTAGAACTTAAAGCCTAGGTTACCTATATAAAATAAACTATTAGAGATTAATAAAATATTATTAATACGCTTAATAAATAACTTAATGATTAATAAAATTAAGGCTAACTACCTATAGCCTAAGGCTAGTATATAGGCCTTTGTGAAAAAAAACCAGGAGAAATTATTAAACTGCTACTGCTAACCCTGTTTAATGGAGATCTATAAAAAATTAAAGAATTCTTTACGGACATAAGGTCTTACTTTTAATACTTTTTAACTACTATAGTACCCCTAGAATAATAAGTTAGTATTATAGAAAGCTGTCTTATAAAAGGACTAAAGGATTAGTTTAAACTATACCTTTGGGACTTTAAATAAAATAATTAAGTAACTTAAAAGGTATTTACTAATACCCTTTTTAATAGCTATAAAGAATTCAAAGATTAACTTAAGGCCTTATTTAGATAGATTAATAAGAAATGGGAAGCTAAGAATATATTACTTAGACTTACTTAACGAGGAGTATATATTAAGTATACTGCTGAATTTATTTACCTCTGCGTAAAAACCGACCTTAAAGATAAAGCTAAGAAAATACTGTATTATTAAGGACTAAAAGGTAATATAAAAAATAAACTCTAAAGGAATAAATTACCTTAAACTTTTAAAGAATTATTTAGGAAATCCTACTATATTAATAATTAATAATTTAAATAACGAAGGGAAAAATAAGCTAAGAAAGGAGAAAATAATAAAACTTACTAATGCCTTTAGTATTACGCTAACTAAAGTAAGAAGCGTAATTTAGCTACCTATAATAATAGAAAGCCAGGATATATAAATTTAAATATTATTAATACTTATAAGTTTATAAGTAAATGCAACTACTATAGTAAAATAGGCTATAAGGAAAAGGACTACTAGGGAAAATATAGGAAACCTAATAATTTTAAAAAATCTATTTATAAGAATAAAAAGTTTAATAAAGTATAAGTTAATATTATTAAAACCGTACCCTATAACCTTCTTAGTTAAACCGGCTGCTATAACAATTTATATCTTATGTATAAGGAAGAGAAGGAAATATTAAAATAATACCCTAAAGTACCTAAGAAAAGGCAGCTAAAATAAGTTATTATTAATACTATAACCTCTAAAGAAGTTAATTAGTAAATAATTAACTAGGTTATTAATAATATACTTATTACTATTACTACTAATGGATAAATAAATATAACTTAGGATAAATATAAAGCGGTATAAGACAAAGTCTGTAATATTCCTTTTATAGAAGAAAAAAAAGAATAAGAAAATGTATTTATTTATAAATAGGAGGAAAAGTCTAGGGTAAACCGGTACCCCTAAAATTAAGAATACACCGACCTAGATATCTTAGAATTATATAATTAATATAGATTATAAAAACTATAAAGGCTAGAATACCCCTGTAAATAGGAACTCTTTAACTATAGATTAGAAGGGACCTAGGAATAAAACTTAAGTAAATTTTAATAAATACTTAAATAGCACAGGATTACCTAGCGATAGATACTTAGTAATAATAAGCTAGCGGAATACGCTAATATAACCTATTACTACCCTATTATAACCTAAGAGTAATTTATTAAATAGGAAGAAATATAACTTAGGTATAATACCTTATTTATAGAAAGATATAATTACTTAGAAACGAAATAATATAATAAAATATTATATATTAAATACTATGTAACTAAGATTAGTGATTAGTACTTTTAAATTTAATATAATAACCTTTATAATAAAAACTATACTAAAATTAACCTAAATATATATATTAATTAATGGTGTAATTAATACCTTAACTATAAGATTAAGGAATAGTATAAATAAAGGGAAGTCTGTTCTAAGATAAACCCT
>NW_028145297.1:0-6134 GCF_050948025.1 Trichoderma camerunense
TAAAGGTTAATATACCTAACTTTAATAGCGTTTAAGTAATTAATATTTTATAATAATTATATATATTAAATTATAAAAGTAAAAGGGAGGGTTTATTAATAGCGGAAATAGAAAACTAATACTTCCTTATATTCTGCTTTAATTTTATTAATATTATTAGCCAGCTACTTTAGTTAATCTACTGTAATAGCTACTTTTTTAATAATATTATAATTTCCTTTTAGTAATAGTAAGCTTTATATAGCGCTAAGTACGTTAAGGGAATACCGTTTAACTTAACTAGGCGTACGTTTTAAATTACTACAGGCGTAATATATAAGGCCTAGTTTATTATAATATATTTAATTACTAAGTAGTTATAGCTGCTAGCGCTAAATAGCTAAAAAAAGAAAGGAGTAATATAGTATAGTACTTTTACTAAGTACTAGGCGGAGATAATTACGTCTTATATTACTAATATATTCTTTTATAGTAAGCTCCTTAGGGAGGGAGTAGAACTAGAATAGGTTTTAGGAGGCTAATAGTTATAGATAATTACTTTTAGTAAATAAGTAATATTTTAGTATTTTTTTATAAAGGGCTAGGTAGACTTTATAAAGCGGTAGTTATATAATTCCTTTTAGGTTAATAATTAACTGGTGTTTTACGTATATAACTATAGGGTAAATATTAAAATTAAGGTAAACTTAGATATTTAAAACCTTAAATAGGAGGTTTAGTTAATAGTTTACGTTAATTAAAAGGATAAAAGTAAGGAAAGTAATAAAGAGGATATAGCTGATGTAGAAAAAGAGAGCTCTACAGCTGCTATAAATATTAATAATACTATTAGTAATATTAATAATAGTAATATAAGAAATAATACTGCTTTTTATAAGTAGTTAGATAGGAGCTGTAGTTAGTTAATAAAGGTTAGCGTTAGTTATTTTGCCTTAATTACTTAAATATTATTAGCTTAAGGGCCTAGCTTTTATATATATATAACTCTAGAAGTAGTAGTAGTATAGGTAGTGCCTTTTGTTAATATTATTAAAAAAAAAGTAGAAGAGGAAAGAGAGGAAGAATTTAAAAAGGTTATAAAAAAAAACCGGGAAGAGGAACTAGAATCTTTATTTATACTTAATAATAATAATTATAACGCCGGTGGTAAGGGTAATAGTAATAAAGACGATGGTTTATATAGTAATAGCTTTAAGCAGCTATAGAAGGCTTTTAAAAAGAAGTATAATATTAATAATATTAACTATATATTATATATACTAGCAGTAAATATCTACTACTTAGCTATAGATTAATTAAGGTCTATAGTCTACCTACTGGTAAATTAGAACTAGGTAATAAAGAAGTTTTACAGCAGTAATTATACTTTCTACCCGCTTAACTTCTATCTAGCGTATAGAAACTTTACCTTAAATAGCCCGCCTACCTTCTTAGATTATAATCTATTTACTATTATAAAGTTAAATATAAGCTACTAAAACTAGGGTGTAGATATACTATCCTTTAGCTTTTTCTAGGGCTACTTAAACCTTAAGTAGTTATTCTACTACTAGGAAGATAACTTACTTACTAGCTAAGAATTAGCAATAGCGGCGCTTATAATCCCTGCAGCTAAGGCTGCTTATATAGCTTAATAGTAAGTAAAGTAGCAGTAGCTCCTAAGATATATAAGGGGGAAGCAGACGTTAGAAAATCCAGCAGTATTAATACTATTTATAAAAAAAAGGCAGCAAGTAGAAGCCTTAATAGCAGAAAGTAAGTTTACTTTTTATTTTAAATAAGTTATATTTATTAACGTAGTACAGCTGGTTTAGGAGCGCTGAAACTTTAGTAGTATCCTATAGCCTATCTTCTAGGTAATATAGTTATTCCTTAAAAAAAAGTAGTTATACTTAAATATCTTTAGGAAATTCTTATTAGTAGTATTTCTAAAGGTGCTAATAGCTTTTATAAAAATAATTAAGCTTACTATTAGTAAGATAGACTATTACTTTAAAGAAGGCGGATTAAAGGGCCTTAGGCTGGTATTATTAAAGGGTATAGCTGCTTTTAATTAGCTAGGGAATTTCTACTTTACTAGTAACCTAAGAGTACTTCTATTTAAGGTATTTAGGCTGCTTAGGATAATAAAGGGCCTATATATATAAAAATAGCTATATATTTTACCTTATATACTTAACTTACAGAAGGGTAAAGAGCTTTTTAATTTCTTTAGGTAGCTGCATAGAAAAAATAGCTGGCTTATACTAATATATATTCCAGCACTTATGTACTACTATAGGCCAGCTGTAGCTGCTAGCAGATATAGCCAGCTGTAGTTCTTTAAGCTAGGCAGGCAGTATATAAATAGTATAAGGGGATTAGTAGTATTTCTTAACTAGGTATTTTATAATATTTAGGTACCGGAAATAATTATATTTATAAGCTACTAGCTCTATTATAGTCTTAGTTAGGGTTTATATAGTAGAAGTATATTAACAGAGATTAAAGTTATTATAAAAGCTGTAGCAGCCTTAGAGGCGTAGGAGCAGTATAGTACTTTATTTAGCTAATTATAAGTTATTTTATTATTATTATCTTCTTCTCTTATTTTATTATTAATCTTTTTTATTTAATTAACTATATTAAATTACGTATATATATATTAACTAATTAATATTTTAGATAATATAAGAAACTTTCTTAATAAATTTTTGCTATAATAAATAAGGCTAACTTTAATAAGAAGTCTAAAGTATTAAGTATAATAAGGTAAGATTATACTAGGTAACTTTATCTTATACTAATAGAACGTAGTAAAAATATAAGTAGCAAAAGCTTCCTTAAGATTTAAGCAGTCTCGTTAGTTTACGCTACTTAGCTGTTGCTTATTAAGGCAGCTATAGAAAACTTAAGTATATTTAGAATATAGGCGGAGTAGTAGATTAGCAGTATTATAACGGCCTTACTTTTAATGGGTATTAAATAAGTTCTGGGGTTATATAGTAGAAAGCTATTATATTTATAGACTATGTAGTTTATTAAATTAGCACTAATACTAATAACTATAAGTATATATATAAAGCGGCTAGGTAACTTAAAAAAGGCAGCTATAAAAGCAGAAGTAAAGATAGTAGTAAATCTATTAAGGCCTAAGAGGGTTAAGAGGTAATAGATTAACTTTAAATATAAGATACTATTTAAGTAAGTTCTTAACCTTATATAGGCTAGATTTAATAAAGTTTGGTAATATAATAAAAATTAAAAAGTATTAAACTATTATACTATAGTATACTGCTATCTTAAGAACTACCTTAGGGACTTGCTCTATAATATAATACTAATATTAGTATTAATAGTAGCAGTATTAATAGAAATACTAGATATAAAGATTAATATAAGTACTTTTAGTACTAGTTTAAGAAAAGAGCTATTATTATTAGCGGTGAATATAGTTACTAAGATACTTTAGTTTTTATAGCTAAATACATTTCCGTAGAAAAGTATTAATAATAAAAGGGGTTATTAGGTAAGTAATATAGCTAAGAAGATAGGTAAGTGAGAATATAGTAGTAAATAATAATAAAAAAAAAGAGAAGTTACTAAATTTTATTATAGAGTATAAGGGAGTAAATAATTAAATATTATATATTCTTAGATAGATTAAGGTATAAGGTAAGCAGCTAATGCCGTAAATTAGTAAGTCTAAGCTATAACCAGTAGAAGATTTATATAAGCTATATAAGGAGCTGCTGGATTAAATAAAAGATATATAGGGTTTTATATAGTTTATGTTTAAGAGTAATAGTTAGGATTAGGTAAATAGGTGCTTATCTTTAATTTAGTAAAAGAATATTAAGCTATATATACTTTGTAAGATAGTTTAATTACTAAGGTAAGGATAAGGGTTAGTAATATATAGTTTACTATTTAATTAGCTTATTAACTGACTTTCTTTTTCTAATACTTAAGAAGTAATATATTTATAATTATTTTTTTTTTTAATAATAATAATAATAATAATAATAAAGTAAAATAATAAATAATAAACTGTAATAGCTGATTAAGAAAGTAATAATACTTAAATGGGTATTTAATAAGCTTAACGAGGGAAATAATAAAAAGAAAAGAATAAGCCTTATATTAACTTTATTTTCTATTAACTTACTAATAAATACTTAAGCTGGCGTAAACTTTAACTACCCTTACTATAATTTATAATACTATTACTACTATTTATTATAAAAGCTCCCTCTTATATATTAAACTTCTGCATTAGCGTAGGTAAGTAGTATATTATAAAGCATACTAAAAAACTTACTAATTTATTATAAATTAGTTAAATTAATTAGGGCATAGTTAGAGGAGGATTTATATAAATAGTATAGGTAGTATCTTAAGCTGGAAGTAAGGTAGTATAACCCTAGGAGGTAGAGAAATTAGTAGGATAACCAGAGGCTTAATAATAATAGGAAGGTATTATAGTAATAGCTAAAGTAATAGACTATTAGATACCTGCTTTACTTTATTTACTAAGATATAAACTATAATAACTAGGTAATATTTAAGTACCTAAGGCTAGTAAGGAAGACGGTGTACTTTATTAAATTTTATCTTTAGGATATACTAGTTAATATTAAAGAAAGAGGAATTAAAGGTTATAAAGAGGTTCTGTAGTATAGCTAGTATTACTTACTATAATTTTAATATCTTATATAAAAGAAGCTAGATAAAGAGGGCAAGTGGTATAAGGATAATAGGGAATAGTATTAAATAGAGAAGGAGTAATATATATTTTATTAAGTAATAATAGGTATAGTATTAGTAATATTAATATTTTAGCTACCGTTAGAGATAATGCTTTTATAATAAGTAAGGATTTAGTAGGAGGGTAGTTAAATATATTTTAAAAGTAAGCTAAATATAGGCGGACTAGACGTAGGTAAATAGCTTTTATTACTAATATAGTAGAATTTACAGTAGGTAATAATTATACTATAGGTATTTTACTAGCTGAATATAGTAGTAAAAGAAGCATAAGTACTTAAAGTAATAAAAAGGCAGTAGGTTAAGTTAAATATATTAGGCTTATAATAATAGGATAACTAGGAGTTAATTAATAATTACGTAGTAGTAGTAAAAAAAAAGCAGAAGGCAGTAGAAAAAAGAATAAAAAAAATAAATATTAAGTTAATAAATAAAGAGGATATTAAAAATACTTTATAATATATTATAAAGGAACTAGGGTACTATAAGTATATAGATTTATACTAGTAGGCGGTTTAAGTAAGGATTTAGAAATAAGGTAAGGGTATAATTAAATACTAGCTATATAGGGTATATATATAAAGTAAGGTATATTATAAACACCTAGTAAGAATATATAAGATATAAGTTAAGTCTAAGAGATTTAAAGCACTTATGGGTAAGCTATTGGCTTTTAAGGGAAAAGAGAAAAAAGGGATATATATAAATATAGGCGAAAATAAAAGGGAAGATAAAAAGATAAATAAAAGCTACGGAATTTATTAAATATATAGGTTCTTAGTAGTAGTATATTAATTTATATTAAAAAATAATAGGAAATTAGGTAGGAGAAAGGCTAAGTAGGGGAAGTATTATAGAATAGAGGTATTAAAGTAGATAGTTATAGTATTATTAGTAATAGTAGGTAGTAAGCTAGGGAAGATAGTAATTAATAATAAAATAATTAAATAAAGGTAAAGCTTAGAGAGTAGTAGATAGGTTAATATAATAAAGGAATAGAAGAAAAAGGAGATTAAGTTTAAGGGATTAGTAGATAAATAAATATAATAGTAGGTATTATATAGACATAGTAGAAAGCTTTAAATTATTTAAATTTTTATATAGCTAATAAGAGGATTTAGGCAGTTTAAATAATAAAAGTAAGATAATATAATATAAGGAATATAAAGTTAAAGAGATTTTAGAGAGTTAATATAGAAAAATATTAGTTTAGTTATAGTTATTATAAAGATTAATAAGTAGACTAGGGGATTTTATTAAAGAGGTATTTTAAAATAACAGCCTAAAGTTAATTATAAAGCCTTTTTTAAATAAAAGGCCTACCTTTAAGTTTAAAAAAATAGCTTATTTAAATATAGTAAGCTACCCTAAAGTAAATAAAAGCTTCC
>NW_028145296.1:0-6124 GCF_050948025.1 Trichoderma camerunense
ATTATCTAAGCCTTTAGAATTAGTAGTTTTTATTATATAGTTTACTAGATTATAATTATAATATTTATTATTAAGGCTAAGTAAGCTATATATATTACTATTTATATAATTCTCTATAATAAAAGATATAATTTTCTAAAAAGTATTTTAAATTACCTTAAGGAGCTAAAGCCAGCTTCTAATTTTACTATTAGTATTAATAAAAATAATACTATTAAGGTAAATATCTTTTAGCGTCCTTTAGTAGTAAAGGAGAAAAAGGGTAAGTTTTATACTAGTATAGTTAAATAGCCTTAATTAGATAATCTCCAGCTTTAGGATAAAAAGTAACTAAAAAAGCTTTAAAAAGTAAGTATAGGTAGCGTAGTTTATTATATAGAAGTTTAATAATTGTTATTTAGGGGTGCTAGTAAAGCTACTTTTATCTTTATTATAGTATTTAAACTTAATAATAAACTAAGAGAGCTCCGGAAATTAATAAAGGAATTAAATCAGGTTATATAACTAGTTAATAAAAGTAGTATTATACTTAGGAGACTTTAAATTAAAATTAAAAAATAAAGTAATTAAGGTATAAAGCTAAAAGTTATCTAAAGCTACTAATATAGGCCTAATGAATATATTAGGGCTTATGTAATTAATATTCTTAATAGTAGAGCTAGAAGTAATCTTTAGGAAGTTAATAAAGGTATTACCCTTAGTAAGTATAGTAAATAAAGTATATAGTATTTAGCAGACTAGCTTAATACTTTTTAGTAACTTAAAGGTAAAACACCTCTGCGGAAGTATACTAATTTCTTTTTATAAATACTTTAAGCCTTAGATATAATTATTATTAGTAATTCTTATAGTAATATAATTAAAAAGGCTTTTTATAATATACGTAAGATAATTAATATTATTTTTATACTAAATAAGTTCCTCCTAGTTATAAAAAGCCTTATGATAAGCTTTTTTATTTAAAGGGTATAGGTAAGGGTAGTATTAATAATTACTTTTAAATCCTTTATTATTTATATTTTCTTTATCCTCCTCTTTATCCTTTTCTTTATCTTTTTTTTTATCTTCCTCTTTATCCTTTTCTTTATCCTCCTCTTTATCCTCCTCTTCCTTTATTTTTTCTTCCCTAGTCTTTTTATTTTAGCTATTTCTCCTACGCTTTAATATAGCCTTTATCTTTAAGATAGATCTTAACGGTAGTTTAATAATATAAAGCTTATTAAGAGGTAAAAGATAATTAGTATTTATTTTTACTTCTGTAATAAATAAACTAAAAGTAAAGTATTTAGTAATATAAGCTAGGGCTTTTAGGCTTTAGTACTTAAATATAACTTAGTATATACTACCCTAAATTTTAGTAAATATATTAAGGGTAAAGAGGTAAAATATATTATAATTTAGTATATAATATATTTAGTATAAGTATAAAAGATCATTAAGTAATAGATAATTAACTATATAGTTAGTAATCTTTAGAGGGAAATATAAGATTAAAGTTATATCTGTAGAATAATAAAAAGCCTGTTTTAAAATAAATAATAGTTTAAGAATAGTATAAATAGTTTAAAATATATCCTCTGCTATTAACTAACTAGAATAGGGGAGGGTAAATAATGCTAAGAAAGTAGGTTATAAAGTAGTAGAAGTTATATATTCTTAAACGTTAATTTAATTAATAAATTAAGTAGGGTAGTATAGGCCTTTATAGTATATATATATAGTAATATTAGCTATATATAGTAGGGGTATGGTCTCTGTTTTAGACCTTAGTACTAGGGAATAATAAATACAGGGCTATAAAAATAAGTTAGCTTATAGCTAGGCTAAAGAGAAGGTTAAACTTAAGGGCTAGAAGAAAAAAAGCTATAGGTATAGCTACAGTTATAATTAAAAAGATAAATGTACTAAGCAAAAGGGTAAGGGTATAAGGCAGGGGGGCTATAAGGGTTAAGGGAGAAGGATTACATAAGAATATAAGTTTAAATAGGTTTAAGCTAAGCAGGTAGGCATTTAGGCTAAGGAAGATACTTATATTTAGGTTACACCTGGATTTTTAAAGAGTGTTTTTTTTAACCCTTTCCTATTACCTATTCTTATAAGCTTTCTTACAGCCTTTTCCTATAATTATCTCCTACAACTTTTCGTATAACTTTTTCATATAATACCTTCCCACCTCTTTTATATATACCTTTTTCCTATTACTTTAATACACTAGCTTTATTTATTACCTTAATACACCGGCTTTATTTATTACCTTAATGTACTAGCTTTATTTATTACCTTAATATACTAGCTTTATTTATTACTTTAATACACTGGCTTTATTTATTACCTTAATATACTGCTTTTATTTATCCCTTATCACAACCCAACACTTAAGGTCGCAACAATAGGCCAACCGACCAGGCGCAAACGAATTAACTATAATCTGAATAAGCTAATTAAGTCTCGCTCGTCTTACTTATTCGACGAGCCCAGCGAGCTTATGCTCTTTATACTCGTCTTACGAGCTATATAAGCCCAGATTTAACTAGGTATATAAGTCTTATTTATACGCTCGTTAGAATAGTTTAAATAGCCAGTTGTAAATATAGAATAACGCTTAATTATACCTACTAGAGTATTATCTACTAGTTGTGTAAATAAACCCCTTTTTACCTTTGTTAATTACCTGCCAGTCCAGCCTAGCCTATCCGCTAATATAAACCTAGTATAAGGTTTATCCCTTAGAAATTCCTCTTATACTAACTATATAGAAGCTTAGCTTATTATATATTTACAACTCTTATTCAGAGGTTACCTTAGACTATAGGTAATATTACTATAAGGGTACTAAATAGTTAAATTCTACGTACTAGACGCTGGAACAGATTAAGAAAGTATTACTTAAAGTTACGAAGACAGTAATATAGAATTTAAAGAAGTACCTAAAGTTAAAATAACTAACGAAGACCCTTAACCTTAGCAGCAGTAGCTATTACTGCCCCAGCTGTAACTTATAATTACCTAGATAGAAGAAAAAATCCTAGTTCTTAAAGATAAAATTATTATACTTAAGACTAAGAAAAAGGAAAAAGGTAAAATTATATAACTTAAGTATCCTAAGTCCTATAACGGGGAATTAAAAAATATAGATAAGTACTTTACTAAACTTAATATATACTTTAGCTACTTCCCAGATACCTTAGAGGAAGATATAGATAAAACTATTTTTGCAATTACCTACCTTACTAAAGCAGCTGTAGAATAGTTATAACTAATTATATAGGACTTTAAAAAAAATACTTTAAATAAATAGAAGACTTAAACTTAAGAAGTCTTTAAGTTTTACTAAGACTTCTGCAATTAACTTAGAAAATCGTTTAGAACTTTAAATAAAGAATAGGAAGTGGAATAGGAACTTTAATTTATTAAATAAAAAAAATAATGCTTTAAATATATAACTACGTTCCTATAACTCCTTACTAAGGTTAACTAGACTAAGGATAGCAAAAAGGAAGTATACTATATAAGCCTTAAACCTTTAATTAAGGATAAACTATATAAAGTTAATAAAAAAATAATTAGTTTTATCAACTATACTTAATTAGTAATTGGTATTAATAATTGCCTTTAGAAAAGGAAATAAAAAAAAAAGGATAAAAAATAATAGACTTTTTAACCTAAATAAAACTCCTAGTAATATACTAACTAAGGTAAGAAACGTAATATAGCTACCTATAATAATAGTAAGCTAGGACCTATGGACCTGGATATTATTAATACCCGTAAGTTTATAAGTAAATACAACTATTATAGTAAAACAGGCTATAAGGAAAAAGACTACTGGGGAAAGTATAAGAAGCTTAATAATTCTAAAAAATCTACTTATAAGAATAAGAAGTTTAATAAAGTATAAGTTAATATTATTAAAACTATACTTTATAACCTTTTTAGTTAAACCGGCTGCTATAATAATTTATATCTTATATATAAGGAAGAAAAGGAAATATTAAAATAGTACCCTAAGGCACCTAAGAAAAAGCAGCTAAAATAAGTTATTATTAATACTATAACCTCTAAAGAAGTTAATTAGTAAACGATTAACTAGGCTATTAATAATATACCTATTGCTATTACTACTAATAGATAAATAAATATAACTTAGGATAAATATAAAGTAGTATAAGATAAAGCCCGTAATATTCCTTTTATAAAAGAAAAAAAGGAATAAAAAAATATATTTATCTATAGATAAGAGGAAGAGTTTAAGGTAAACTAGTACTTCTAAAATTAAAAATACACCGACCTAAATATTTTAGAACTATATAATTAATATAAATTATAAGAACTATAAAGGCCGGAATACCCTTATAGATAAGAACCCTCTAACTATAAATTAAAAGGGACCTAGGAATAAAACTTAAGCAAATTCTAATAAATACTTAAATAGCATAGGATTACCTAGCGACAGGTATTTAGTAATAATAGGCTAGCGGAATATACTAACGTAACCTATTACTACTTTATTATAACCTAAAAGTAATTTATTAAATAGGAAGAAATGTAACTTAGGTATAATACCTTATTTACGGAAAAATATAATTATACGGAAACGAAATAATATAATAAAATACTATATATAGAACACTATGCAACTAAAATTAGCAATTAGTACTTTTAGATTTAATATAATAACCTCTATAAAGGATATTACCTTAAAGCTAACCTAGAAGTATACTTAGATTAATTATATAGCTAATACCTTAACTATAAGGTAAAGGAATAGTATAAATAAAGGGAAGTTTATTTTAAGATAAACCCTCTATAATGTAAGAATAAACTCTGCAGAAAATATTAAGTAAAAAAAGAAAAATATTACCGACTCTGACACTGGTTATACTATAATAGATTTAACTTTAAAAACTATAATAAGGGCTACGCTTATATAAAGGATATTAAGCGCTTCTATAAGTATTATATTAATAAACTTGACATTAATAAATACTAATAATACCGAAAACTCTGATAGTAGTAAGTATAACAATAGATAATTAAGGACTTTAATATTATTACTAAGGAAAATTATAATTTTAACTAAAGAAAAGTATAAATTAATATAGTTAAGATAACTGGAATAAAGAAACTTAGAGTAAGTGTATAACTTAAAAATAAGGCCGCTACTGTATATATTAATAGCAGGTTAGACTATAACTTAATTTTACTATAATTAATTAAAGAATTATAAATCCCTGTTTAACAAAAGGAATAAACGCTGTAAATTATAAGCGTTATGGGAATAGAAATAGAAGAAGGACTTATTAAATATAAGACTAATTATCTTTTACTAATTATTAATAGGAATACCTATAATATTAAATTTAGTATTTTAAATATACTAAAAGATAATATCCTTTTAGGATACCTATAGTTACTTAATAATAACCTTATTATTTAATAGAAGACTAATAAGGTCTACTAGGATATTAAAAATATATCTAAGTACTAACTATACCAGAGAGAATAAAAAAGTAAAGCTGCGCCGCTGGAAGAACTAGAATCTTTTGCACTAACTATAAAGAAAACGAAAACAGTCAGGTTTAAAAAAAATAAATTACTAATACTACTATAATATAATAAATAATATAAAAAAGCGGAATATATCTATATTAACAGAATTATAATAAGATTTAAAGATAAGCTAGTAGTACTTAATAATATACTAAGTAAAGTAAGGGTAAAGGAGGAATTAGGAGAACTTAAAAATACTTTTGCTAAAATACCTTACTAGTACAGAAGATATAAGAAACTATATAAAGTAACGTTAAATACTAGGTTACTACTATACTTATAATAGGACTACTTTATTAAGTTAGTAGACGGAAAATAACCTAAGACCTATAAAATCTACAACCTTAATAAAAAAAAGTTAAAGACTCTAAAGGAATAATTAAATAAGTAATTAAAAAAAGAATATATCTGAATTTCTACTTTATTAATAGAATACCCTATAATATTTATACTAAAGAAAAATAGGAAGTTATAATTAGTTATTAATTATTAATAACTTAACGAGATTACTATTAAGGATTAAATACTGCTACTACTGATCTCCGAAATTAAAAATTAGCTAGCAACTGTATAA
>NW_028145295.1:0-5955 GCF_050948025.1 Trichoderma camerunense
AGAGTATTAATAATATTATATACTACTAGGGTAGTTTAACTAAAAACTTTAAGATATAGGTAATTAGTCTATCTCTTAATCTATCTATTATTATATTTAAACTATTTTCCTTCTCTATAAAAAAGTTAGTATAGTTTTTTTTTTTGTTTTTATAGTAACTGCAGGTATATTACAGTTATAGCTAATATATAGTTCCTATTTACTTTAAAGTCTACTACTACTTTAAGCAGTTCCTCGTTCTATATTATTATAAAAGTAATTTTCTTTTTAAAATATTTCTTTTCTTTATTACTATTATATTTATATTCCTGTGACGTCCCGACCTAATACTAGATAGTATAAAGTAAGTTCCTAAGGTAATAAGCTAAGGTTAATTAGTTTATATTAGCAAAGAGGATAGGAAGTAACTTTAAGTAAGTGTAATTACAAAGTAAGTAAGATATAATAAAGATTTAGTTTATATTTAATTTTAATGTTTTATTAACGACTGTTTATCTAAGTTATTTAAAAAGCGTAGAGAATTAAATTTTATATATCTAGTTATTCCTGGTGGTTTACTTTATAAAGTTTTATTATACTTAGTAAGCCTATAACCTTAAGGTTAAGGCTTATACGCTATAGTATATGTACCTAGGTAAGCCCGTAAGGCTCGCCTATGATTAGCTGTCTCTTCTATAGTATTCCCAAAAGGTATATACTCTAGATTAGGTCGTAATATAATGCCTCCTTCTTATTGGTCTTATCCTTAAGGCTAGGTATATAAGTTAGACGGTCCCCTTCTCTTTAGGGGGTAAATCCTTCTTTTATTTACAAAATACCTTGTAGTATTACTAAGTAACTGTTATCCATTAAGAAAAAGTTAATAAAGAATTGAAAAGTAGTAGTATTAGTAATTAAGACTATTAGTATTATTATTATGCCTTATTCCTATTGTAAGGTAAAAGGTTTACTTTGTAAAATAGCGAAGGGGTATAATAAGTGTAAGGAGTATATATATTATAGGCGTTTTTGCAATAGAAATAGGATTTTTTTAGCAGTAGGTAAGTAAGTTTTTGTTTTTAATATGGGGTTTTTGTAGTTAATAGTGATTAGCGTAATAATTAGCTATTAAAAAGGAATATTTAGATGCTAAAGAGCGTAAAACTAAATAGGAGTTATTTTAATAATAATAGTAGATGATATTATTAACTTAATAAATAAATAAAAGGTTTTTGCGGTTAACTTAATTACGGGAGTAGCGAAAGTAAATTAACGTTTATAGTAAGTAAATACTTCGTTGTAATACTTGTTTTTTTAACGAGCTGGATAAGGTAGAAAGGGCAGAAGCGGAAGCAGTAATTAATATTTAAGCGGCAGAGGCAGTGGATGTTATTAATTAAAGTACTGTTTTTAGTAATGCTTTCTTAAATCCTTCCGAGGTTATTGTTAATCCTTCCTCTTCTTAAACCTTTGGTTTAGAGTATAAAGGTCTAAATCTTCTTATAGTATAAGGAGAAATTCCTATGTCCTTTTCTTAGGTTATTTTTTTATTTATTAGGTAGCTGGTGTTAGGAGTTTTAAATATAATCCTAAGTTTTTCTGAAAGTCTTAAATTAGTTCTATTATATTAAAGCTTTTAATAGGTTCCTAAGTGTTATAGATTAGATTATACCCTTTCTATTTAACTTAGTATTTAATCCTATTATTTTCCTTTAGATTTTTTTATACTACTAAGACTTTTTCGACTTCCTATTCTTCCTTATCTTTAATAATAATAATTTTATTTAGGATAGGCCTTTCTATTACTTTGTTAATTTATGCCTTCTTTAAGAGTAATATATAAAACACTAGGTATTTTAATTATATACCTTCTGGTATTTTTAATTTATAATTAACATTACCGATTTTCTTTAAGATCTTAAATAGGCTGATTTTTCTAAAGTTAAGTTTATTGTTTAGTCGGCTTATTTTAATATTTAGTATTTTATAGCCTTATATATATTAAAGTAGGTAAACTATATCTTCTTCCTAAAGGCTTAGTTCCTTAATCCTATTCTTATTTATATAATATTTTATACATTTTTAAATAAATTCCAGCTGTACTTTTAGTTCTTTATATAAGTTAACTATTAATTCTACTTAAAGTTATACTTTATTAGCGTTAGGCCCTTTTTAAAGTAGCCTATATACTAAAGGAGTATATTTATATAAAGCGTAGAATAGTATTAACTTAGTAGATTTAGATTTTATATTATTATAGTATAATTAAGCAAAAGGTAGCTTATTAACTTAGTTATTTTATTATAGGTTAATAAAATATCTAAGGTATTATTTTATAATCTAGTTTATTTATTTTATTTATTTATCTATTTTAGGGTAGTATATACTACTAAGTTTATAATTTACTCTAAGTTTTACTATAAGTTTTTACTAAAACTTAAAGGTAAAAGTTTATCCTTTATTTAAGATAATTTCTTAAGGTAAGCTATAATCAGCTGCTATTATTCTTATATATATATATACTAAATCTTCTACTAAGTATAATTTATAATATAGTAGAAAGTAAGCTTATTTTATAAACTTATCTACTACTACTAAAATACTATTATAGGTTACCTTTATAAAGGTTTCCTTAGAAGGTAGTAGGTTTATAATATAATTAAAGGTAATTATTTCCTATAGTAATTTTAATATTAGTAAGGGTTATAGTTTTCCATAGGGTTTATATTATCTATATTTAATACATTAATATTTATTATAGGTTAATATAATATTAGCAGTAACCTTTTTTATTTCTTTAAATTAATATATTATAAGTACTTATTAATATATAGTTATAATTCCTTAATATTTAAATAAAGGATGTTCGTGGATATATTTTATAACTTTCTTTTGTAGTTTAGGAGGTACCTAGTGTTTATTTTTATTTATAGGATATCCGTCTTATATTATAATCTAAGATAGAAATTAATATAGTTCCTAATCTTTTATATACTCCTTAATTTCTTTAAAAAGTTTATTATATTCTTCTACTTTAAAGATTAAATTAAAAGATCTTTATTTATAATTACCTTATATATTCTAGTGTAATATAATACCTTAGTAGTTAGGGATATTTTAAAAGTAATTAATTCTCCTGCTAAGTACATTAGCTCTTCTATTTTCTAATCCCTTATAGTATATAAATTTATAATTAAATTTACTTAGGAATTTAAAGTACTTTAGCTATTATCTAGATAGTTTTTAGGTAGATGTAAAGTAAGTAATATTCCAATAATTAATAAAGATTTTAATCTAGAATTTACTTCCTCTGTAATATTAACTCTATTACTTTAAATAGCTTTTAATCCCTAAGAATTCTTTATTATAAACTACGTAGTTAAGTTCAGCTTTATTAAGTTTTCGTAAGTAAAATATAATAGGGTAAGGGTTTCCTTTATTATTTTACTAATTTAGTACTCCCCTAATTATATATTTAAATACATCGGTTTTAATCTCCACTAGCCTTTTAAGGTTATATATAGCTAAAACAGGTTCTAAGGTAATAGCTTATTTAATTACTTAGAACATTTATTTAGCTTCTTCCGTCTATTTAAATTTTTAATCCCTTTTTATTATATTAGTTAAAAGTTAAGCTAAGATTAAGAAGTTTTAAATAAAGTATTAGTAATAGTTAGCTAGTTTATAGAAACTTTATACTTTTTTAACTAACGTTAGTATTAGCTATTTATTAATTATAGTAATTTTCTTTAGGTTTATTTATATAAATCTAGGGGTAATAATATATTTTAAGAATTTTACTTTTTAAATATAAAATTAATATTTTTTAAAGTTTATAAAAAGATAATTATCTTATAGTATTTAAAGTATTAAATATATATACTCCTTATACTTTTCTTTAATTTTAGAATATATTAAAATATTATCTAAGTAAATAATAATAAACTTATTTTAATATTTCCAAAGGACATAGTTAATCCTTTTCTAAAAGAATACAAGTGCATTAGTTAATCCTTAAGGTATTACTAAGAATTCATAAAATTCTCCTAGGGTACTAAAGGCTATTATTTATTTATATCCTTCCTTTATTCTAGTTAATCTATAAGCATTAGTAAGGTCTAGCTAAAAGTATATTACAGCTCTTTATAATTAATTTTGTACTTTAGATATTAATAATAAAGGGGTTTAGTCTTTAATTATAATATTATTTAACTATTTATAATTAATAACTAATTATAGTTTTCCGTTTTTCTTTAGGACGAAAATAATAAAGTAGTATACTAAGGAGTTAAAGATTTTAATATATCCTTTCTCCTTTTATTCTTATATTTATTTATTAAGGGTATTAAGTTCTAATTAATTAAAATTATATAATAGAAAATACTTTAATTATTTTCTTTCCTTTAGTTTTATTATATAGTCTTATTTAGTATATAGTAGTATTTATATACTTTCATTAAGGTTAGTTAAAGTTTTCTAAAATAAGGCCTTAAATTTCTAATATTATTTTAGAATATTAGTTATTAGGTCCGCAGGTTTCTCTGTCTTTTATTCTATCATAAAGTCTTTTTTTAACTATTACAGAGTATAATCTTTTTCCTAAGGCTTCCTTATAAGTTCTAGGAATTAATTAAGTTTATATAAGTCTTATTTCCCTTTAGTAAACCATTTTAAGGATTAAGCTTCTGTAGCTTTAAATTACCTTTATTATTATTATATAGGAATCTTTTCGAACTTAAGAAGTTAAGGTTTCTAGCTTCTTTTATCCTCCTTCTAATTTAAAGTTCTTTTATTATTTTACTAATAAATTAAGCCTTTACTTTATTCTATTAAGGGTTTATATTAGTATAACTATAGTATACTTAGGATAATATCCTATTTTAGGGTATTAATAATATTATATACTACTAGGGTAATTTAACTAAAGACTTTAAAATATAGGTAATTAATCCATCTCTTAATCTATCTATTATTATATTTAAACTATTTTCCTTCTCTGTAAAGGAGTTAGTATAGTTTCTTCTTTTATTTTTATAGCAACTGTAGGTATATTATAGTTGCAGCTGATATATAGTTCCCGTCTGCTCCGGAGTTTACTACTACTTTAAGCAGTTCCTTATTTTATATTATTATAAAAGTAATTTTCTTCTTAAGATATTTCTTTTCTTTATTACTATTATATTTATATTCTTTTTTAAAAGATATAAATTCTTTATTAGTCTTTTAGTGCCCTTCTTTTAAAGACTGTTTTAGTTTTTTAAGTACTAGTCTTCGATTTTACGTAATATATACGATTTACAGTATAGATTTTTATAATTAATTTATTCTACTGCTTTATAATATAATTTTATTTATTTAATATAGATGTCGTAAGTTATTTTATTATCTTATAGATTATCGGGGGTTCTTCGGAGTTTATAGTATTTTTAAAGGAGTTCTTTAGGTACTCCTATATAAGTTCTAAAGTTAAATCCGATTTAGCGTAATTAGTTTACTAGTCGTTATTCTTTAATCTATCTTTCTTCCGAAGCGTTATTATACCAGGCTCCCAGCTTATCGTTTTTATATTATATATAGTCTTATTCTTAGTATTATTTATACTATTTAGAGGTATATACTCTAGTTCCTTTATTTTAGTTATACTATTAAATAATTTTAGTAAACTAGTAGATAGTATACTATAGGTCTAAGTATTCTTTTATTTATCCCTAGTTTTTATACTCTTAAGGTATAGTTAAGTATAGTTTAAGAATTATAATTTATAATTCTCAAAACTTATAGGTAACTTTTTATTTATCATAGTTTCCTTTGCAGTATAGTTCTATAATTAGGATTACTGAATTTCTTTATGGGAAAGTATTATATTTTACCTTTTATTTTAGGTAGTATATATATTAATAAGTAATATAGTTTATTTAATAGATTTTATAGTAATTATTATTTATAAAGTTAACCTATAGGTAATCTTAGGGTATT
>NW_028145294.1:0-5857 GCF_050948025.1 Trichoderma camerunense
AAAATAACTTTATATTTATTATCCTTAAGGGTATAAGGAAAATATTTAAAATATATTATAAATTTTAAAAAAAATTTATTTATTTTACGTAAGTTACTATTAAAGAGTTTAGGCTTAATTAGCTTAAGGACTTTACCTTTTTTCCTTAATCCTTTTTAAAGTTCCTAGTATTAGGTTTTAAGGGTATTAAGCTTAGCCTTTATTTTATTATAATTAGCTTAAGAGATTATTTTATTAATTAATATATCTTTAAGTTTAATATTACTATTTTAGTAATTACTTAAAGTTTAACTTTTATAATTAATATTATTATTAAATATACTAAATATTAGTATTTATATATTCTTTTTATTATTTTTTATTACCTATAGGTCTAAGGTAACTGTCTAAATAAAAGTTATTATTATATAATAAACTAGTATTTATATATTAATATAAATAATATTTTTCCTAAGGGATAAACCTTAGAAGGGTTTTATAATTTATATTAGCGGAGTAATTAAATTAGTAAATAAGTAAATCTATTATTAACTATAGAATAAAGTATCTAAATATTTAATTTAAATATTATTATATTAATAATAACTAGCTATTTAAGTATTTTAATAAGTAATATAAAGTAAACTTATATATTTAGTTATATATTTTAAATTACTATAGATTATTAATAATTTTTATTAATCCTAAGGATAAATTAATATAAATTATTATTAATTCCTATTAACCTATTCCTAATTAGCCAGGCAGTCTAATGTTTATCCAGAAGCGCCTACCCTATAGGCCTATTATTGCGACTATAAAGGTTAGGTTGTGACATTAATACTATAATTTCTTTTAGAAAAATCTTACTAATATAAAGTAAATAAACTATTATAATAAAAAAAAATACTACTAAAAAAACAAAACTATATAAAAAAATATATAATAATCTATTTAAAAATATCTTTAGCTTTTATATATATTAAGTAGCTGAACAAAAAGCAAGATATGGTACAGCAGTCTTTAGAATACTAAATGGCAACATAGGCTGCTCCATATTCTTCATCCTAAGCATAATGTCTAAGAAATAAGGTAGTGAAAACCCAAACCAATAAACAACCCAAACATACCCTAGACATCGTTTCCATAGTCTAGAGGTCTGATTGACAAGATTTGCGGAAATTAAGACATATTGGACGAAGTCTTCCATTGTGATCGCAGCGGCTTGAAGCATGAAAAATTGAAAGAAACCGAAACTTCTCTCACGGAAGGATATGTTCAATGGTGAAGGGATGATGTAAATAGCTATACTATGCATGATACCACTGATGGAAAAAGAGAGCCACAGTTGAGTATATGTCCGAATGGTACCGGGGGGTAGCCGAAGTAGATCTGCGATAACCCCCGTATAAACGTTAACAGTCTAAGAGAAAAAAGCCCGGTTAAAAATGATTATTGAGTAGAGGGGAAACAGGAGCACTTACACGACGGATCATCTGGTGCCAAAACCTTCCCCAGAACGCCCGGACAGAAGTGACTTGTGACACATTTCCGAAGAAAGGTGGCCAGTCCTATTCCGAGTTGTAAGAATGAATATGGTCCATGCAGAGTTCATCTGTGAGCACTTACCGCTGGCTTGCTGATCCCAAGGGTTACCCACACAATGGCCCCAGCAATATACTGCAGATTCATAAACGTGTAGGGAATCATACCAACTGTTGCTGTTCTATACAACTGACAAGCAAAATTTGATTCTACACGAGTAGTAAGCCAGCGGCTGTTGATCGTCCCGACAGAACCGTCTAGTGTAGTGTAAAAATTATGAATAGCTAGCTGGCTTAAGAGGTCGGCCATTAAGAGAAGCCGAATGAAGACGAATAACTGGCTGGCTACAAAAGACCATCGTCCTGAGCTAGATGGTGGTCCGGACGGGATATTCTTGACTTGGTAATTCCATCGGATACCGCGCAAATTGAACCAAATGACAAAAGCCCACAACAACTTTGCCACACCAAATGGGTACATGTGAAGAGCTTCTTTAGCTGGGCGGTCGACGCGCCATAGGGCCGCCTCTGGACCTGGATAGTGTGAAGTAAATAGTTTCTCTAGCACCGACAAATAATGAGGCCATGCTAGAGAGAAGAATTGAGCTAATCCTGGATTTGATGTGAAGCGATTCACACTGGCGGCAATGGCGAATAGCACGATTGCAATAGAAAAGAGCATCTGACGGCCGGCAAATGGCGGCGCAGTTAGAGCAAGCATCTGCACAGCAAAGAGCAGCAGATGAGGCGTGATAGAACCATCAGCCGGGGTGAAGACAAAGTTGCGGTCATAGTCGCTCTTGTCTTGCATGGTATGAAAGTGGTCGATATGCAATCTAGGTTGGCGAATCATGCCTCCGTAGTAGATACAAGTATATAGGTGAAGAGGTCGTCGTCGAGAGCCACAACCGATCTAGAAATTGGCCAAACGATTTCGCGCACTCTATTTTGGTATATTTATATATTATCTCTATTTGTGTGCTTCTTAGAGGCCCAGTTGGATTAGTGCAGTGGATTCAATATGTTTCGGCAGTACCTTCGGAGTCTCAACCCATCGGACACCGATGGTACCGCCGGCGTCAAGTGGCATAAAAGCACACTGCTATCGCATTAACTACAGTACGTCTATTAACAATTATCATACCCTATAGGAAATTTTTGAATTACATCCACAATAGGTAGCTATGTCTATCGAGAGTCCGGTTGTAGATGTTCTCATTGTGGGTGGAGGCTATGGAGGGCTAGCCGCCGCATCAACGCTTTACCGCGCGACTCACTCCTTGATCATTTTCGACTCAGGCGTTTTCCGCGATGCCAAAGCGAAGCCAATCCGCCAGATCCCAGGGTGGGATGGGATCGACTCGAGCAAGTACCGTGCCATAGCCCGTGCTGAACTAGAACAGACCGGGCTTTGCTCTTTTGTATCGGCAGAGGTGTCTACTCTCCGACCGGAAGGATCAAATCTCTGGATGGCTACAACAATCGATGGGCAGACATACCGCGGAAAGAAAGTGATCCTTGCTACAGGATGCGAAGAAATCTACCCAGATATTCCCGGATATCAAGAATGCTGGGTGACAGGAATTTTCCCTTGCATGTATCAGTTTGGGTACGAGGAGCATGGCTGCGAATCGGCTGGCATCTTAGTAGTGGATAAACTAGCCGGCGTGCTGCCCCAGGTGATGAAGTTGGCTGGTGACACGCATAAGTTTGCCCGCCAGGTTTACCTATATTCCAACGGCAATGCAGAAGTCACAGCACAGCTGCAAGCTCTCGCCAAAGAGACACCTTTTGTGGTCGTCATTGGACAACCAATCGTGCAGCTGGTCAAGGAGTCTACAAGGGCTGTCGTGACAGTCGAGTTAGCAGACAAGACGCGCCATGTTCAAGGCTTCTTAGTGCACCAGCCTTATACCAAACTTGCGGGACAACTGCCGACTCAACTGGGCGTTGAAATTACGCCTATGGGTGACATCAAAGTACAACACCCCTTCCCGGCAACTAGCGTTCCGGGGATCTATGCAGCCGGTGACTGTGCCTCACCTTTCAAGAATGCCGCAATGGCCATCGCATCAGGAGTATGTGCTGGCAATGGGCTTGCACGAGAATTGCCCAGTTCGTTCGACTGTTGATAATTGAGTTAGATAAGTAGTTGTCTATGCCACGCAAATGATTTAAATATGATGATCTAGTTGCATTCATCTAAAACTTTCTCTTACACATTTCCCATATATTCTCGGTCTACAGTATTCATTAAATGAGAATTGTTCATAAGGGAAGGTTCTCAAAATATCAATTAAAATTAAATTGAAAATGAAAATGCTACAGCTCATGACTATGAATAGTATTACTCTAGGGACTTTATACCTCACTGTAAAGGCACTGTGTCAGTTACAAAAGACTAACTAATAAGCAGGGAGATATTTAATGACTCTATACATGCATCTATAATACATTCTCCACTCAGCGGTGTCCTGAAATGGGCTTTGGTTGATATAGCTCCTCGAGATACTTCTGCTCCTCAGCGCTCAATGTCTTATCATTTGCCGCAATCACCTCGTCCAACATCTTCTCTGTTGTCATTCCCACCACCGGGCTAGTGATGCGCGGGTTGAGCCAGGCGAGTACAACTTCCACCATTGTCCAGCCTTTGCGATCTGCTAGCTCTTCCACTCTCTTGATAATCTTTTGATCATGTTCATTCACCATGATGTACCGCGATCCGTTGACCTTCTCATCCATGGCCCGCGCAGTTCCGCCTGAGAGGCTTTCATGCAGCCGGCGTGAGAGCCACCCTCGACACAGCGGTGACCAAGGGATTATGCCAACACCTGTTTGGTCACAGAACGGGTTCATCTCTCTTTCCTCTTCGCGGTACAAAAGGCTATAATGATTCTCCATGCAAATGAACTTTGTCCATCCGTTGCGTTCAGCGCAAAACTGCATCTGCGCGAACTGGTAGGCCCACATGGAACTAGCACCAATATAACGAACTGTTCCTGCGCGAACGAGATCGTTCAGTGCCTGCATCATTTCTTCGTATGGAACACGGTGGTCTTCACGGTGAATCATCAAGAGGTCAATGTAGTCTGTTCCCAGACGCTCCAGTGAAGCTTTGACATTATTGAAGATGGATTGGCGCGAGAGACCTTGGGCTACATTAGTAATCGGCTTGAAGTTGGGCGATGACTTTTGTCACAGTTAACCGTACCAGACTGATTCACATACTCTTTCGTTCCGCGTAGGGGCTCCGCATATGCCATTGCATTATCCAGGTTTTCGCCCACTGTACAGAAGACCTTTGTGATGATGACCACCTTGTGCCGGGGAATGTTGTATTTCTTTAGGGCCTTCCCGATGATCCTCTCACTGTCCCCATTGGAGAAGACATTGGCCGTATCCCACGTATTGATACCACGATCCCAGGCGACTTTCAGCATCTTCATAGACTCCTCTTCTTTCAGCACCCAATCCCAGACCCAGTCTTTGTTACCGAACCCCATGCATCCGAGGATAGGTACAGAGACCTTCAGTCCGCTTTTACCAAGCTGTCGGTACTTGCATTTGGTCTCGTCAACATTCTTCTGGTAGTGAGCAGGGAGAGATAGAGCCATGATCTAGGTAACTGATTACTCTAAGAAATGATAGTAGTTGTATTTTCCGTTTCCTTTTTGGTTTGTTGCTTGAGATTGATATCTTATGAATGATTTATCTCATAGACATAAATATGCATGTTTAATGGGAAACTTAACTCTCCGTCGGCCACCGACGGCATCGGTGTTTTGATGAATTCTTTTTAACGGTTGCCGATTTTGTTATTGCTGCTCTAAAGCGGACTATATAAAAATTGATTATATAAGATTATTAACTATTTATTATATTAATTTAAATAAAGTAATATAGTATAAATAATATTTTATATATTAGCTATTAGAAATAATTTATAATTACTTATGTAATTATTTAATAATATAAAAAATTAATAAATAATTTATTATTTTTAATAATTAAATAAAATTACTTATTTAAATGATAAAAATAAAATAATATTTTAAATTCAAAAAAACTTAGTAAAAGCTATATTAAATAATATTTTTCTATAAACTTAAATTTAGGTTTATTTATATAATTAAATATAATAGAAATTAAAAATAAAATATTTATTTAAAGTATAAAAAGAAACTATAATACTTATATAAAATATAACTTTAATTTTAAAAATATAATTAATAAAAAGAAATATTATATTATAAATTAATATATTTATAATTATAATAATAAATTTATAAAATAAATATTATTTAAAATTATAATAAACTAAAAGACTAATTAAG
>NW_028145293.1:0-5148 GCF_050948025.1 Trichoderma camerunense
ACTTTATTTATAATTACTTTATATATTTTAATATAGTATAGTACTTTAGTAATTAGGGATTTCCTAAAAATAATTTATTCTTCTGCTAAGTATATTAGCTCTTCTATTTTCTAATCCTTTGCAGTATATAAGTTTATAATTAAATTTGCTTAGGAATTTAAAATATCTTAGCTGTTGTTTAAATAGTTTCTAAGTAGATGTAAAGTAAGTAATATTCTAATAATTAGTAAAGATTTTAATTTAGAATTTACTTCTTTTGTAATATTAGCTTTATTACTTTAGATAGCTCTTAATTCCTAAGAATTTTTTATCGTAGACTACGTAGTTAAATTCAGCTCCATTAAGTTTTTATAAGTAGAATGCAATAAGGTAAGGGTTTCCTTTATTATCTTACTAATTTAGTACTTCTTTAATTATATATTTAAATGTATTAGTTTTAATTTCCACTGGTCTTTTAGAGTTATATATAGCTAAAACAGGTTCGGAAGTAATAGCTTATTTAATTACTTAAAATGCTTATTTAGCTTCTTTTGTTTATTTAAACTTTTAATTTTTTTTTATTATATTAATTAAAGGTTAAGCTAGGACTAAGAAATTTTAAATAAAGCATTGGTAATAGTTAGCTAATCTATAGAAACTTTATACTTCCTTAACTAACGTTAGTATTAGCTATTTATTAATTACGGTAATTTTCTTTAGGTTTATTTATATAGATCTAGGAGTAATAATATATCTTAGAAATTCTACTTCTTAGGTATAAAATTAATATTTCTTAAGGTTTACGAGGAGATAATTATTTTATAATGCTTAAAGTACTAAACGTATATACTCCTTATGTTTTTCTTTAGTTTTAGAATATATTAAAATATTATTTAAGTAAATAATAATAAACTTATTCTAATATTTCCGAAGAACGTAGTTAATCCTTTTTTAGAAGGATATAAGTATATTAGTTAGTCCTTAGGGTATTACCAGGAATTTGTAAAATTCTCCTAGGGTACTAAAGGCTGTTATTTATTTATACCCTTCCTTTATTCTAATTAGTCCGTAAGTATTAGTAAAATCTAGCTAGGAGTATATTACAGCTCCTTATAGCTAATCTCTTGCTTTAGATATTAGTAGTAAGGGAGTTTAGTCTTTAATTATAATATTATTTAATTATCTATAATTAATAACTAGTTATAGTTTTCTATTCTTTTTTAGAATAAAAATAATAGGGTAATGTACTAAGGAGTTAGAGATTCTAATGTATCCCTTCTCCTTTTATTCTTATATCTATTTATCAAGGGTATCTAGTTCTAGTTAATTAAGGTTATATAGCGGAAAATATTTCAGTTATTTCCCTTCCTTTAGTTCTATTATATAGTCCTATTTAGTATATAGCGGTATTTATATACTTTTATTAAAATTAATTAAGGTTTTCTAAAATAAAGCCTTAAATTTTTAATATTATTTTAGAATATTAGCTATTAAGTCCGCGGGTTTCTTTATTTTCTATCCTATCGTAGGTTCTTCTTCTGATTATTATAGGGCGTGTTTTTCTTTCTAAGGCTTCCTAGTAAATTCCAGGAATTAATTAAGTTTATATAAATCTTATTTCCCTTTAATAAACCTTTTTAAGGATTAAGCTTCTGCAGCTTTAAATTATCTTTATTATTATTACGTAGGGATCTTTTTAAGCTTAGGGAATTAAGGTTTCTAACTTCCTTTATCCTCCTTTTAATTTAGAGTTTTTTTATTATTTTACTAATAAATTAGGCCTTTACTCTATTTTATTAAGGGTTTATATCAGTATAACTATAATATACCTAGGATAATGTCCTATTTTAAAGTGTTAATAATATTATATACTACTGGGGTAGTTTAACTAAAGACTTTAAAATATAGGTAATTAGTCTGTCTTTTAATTTATTTATTATTATATTTAAACTGTTTTCCTTCTTTATAAAGGAGTTAGTATAGTTTTTTCTTTCGTTTCTATAGTAACTGCAGGTGTATTACGGTTACAGCTAATATATAGTTCCTATCTACTCCGGAGTCTACTATAACTCTAAGTAGTTCCTTATTTTATATTATTGTAAAAGTGATTTTCTTTTTAAGGTGTTTCTTTTCTTTATTACTATTATATTTGTATTCCTTTTTAAAGGATATAAATTCTCTGTTAGTTTTTTAGTACCCTTTCTTTAGAAACTGTTTTAGTTTTTTAAATACTAGTCTTTGATTTTACGTAAGGCGTGTAATTTACAGTATAGATTTTTATAATTAATTTATTCTACTGTTCTATAGTAAAGTCTTATTTATCTAATATAGATGTTATAAGTGATCCTATTATCTTATAGGTCGTTAGGGGTCTTTTAGAATTTATAGTATCTTTAAAGGAGTTCTTTAGGTACTCCTATATAAGTTCTAAAGTTAAATCTAATCTAGTATAATTAGTTTACTAGTTATTGCCCTTTAATCTGTCTTTCTTCTAAGGCTTTATTATACTAGGCTTCCAGCTTATTATTTTTATATTATATATAATCTTATTCTTAGTATTACCTATACTATTTAAAGGTATATGCTTTAGTTCCTTTATTTTAGTTATATTATTAAACAATTTTAGTAAACTAATGGATAATATACTATAGGTTTAAGCAGTCTTCTATCTATCCTTAATTTCTATACTCTTAAAGTGCAGTTAGGTATAATTTAAGAATTATAATCCATAGTTCTTAAAACTTATAGGTGGCTTTCTATTTATTATAGTTTCTTTTGTAATATAATTCCGTAATAGGGATTACTGAATTTCTTTATAGAAAAGTATTATATTCTACCTTCTATTTTAAGTAGTATATATATTAATAAGTAATACAGCTTATCTAATAGATTTTATAATAATTGCTATTTATAGGGTTAACCTATAGGTAGTCTTAAGGTAGTCGTTAGTAATCTCCTCTAAGATCCTATACTTTATCTACGTCTAAGCTTATAATAATTTATTATTTATTATTATATAGCTGCTATTATATAAGTTTATCCTAAAGTTCTTAATATATAAGGGGTTTAATATCTTATTCTAGGTTATAAACGTTAATTTATTATTAAAATTAAATAAGTTTATTAATTTCTTTAGATTTACTTCTTATAAAGTTAATAATATTACTAAGTTATTACCTAAATTAAAGTATTCCGTAGGTTTATAAGGTTTTATTTATAGAAGTCCTAATTAAGTTAGTTACAGGCAGGGTTATAACTTCCCTTTCTTTAATATCTTCCTTTTATTATAGGTAGCTGTTGTCTTTTTATTATAGTAAGTTAAGGGATTGTTTTTCTTTATCTAGGAGGTAGACTTCTTTTCTTAGTTCTGGGATCTTATCCTTACGTTCTTTCTTAGGTATTCGGTAGTTTTATACTATATAGCCAGGCTTACTGCAGTTATAGTACTTAAATTCCTTCTTATGTTATAGGATATCTAGATCTATTCTTCTAGGTCTACTACTATTATCCTTAGTAATTTCCTTATATTATTTCTTACCTTAATTAACTTAGTATTTATTCCGCTAGTATTACTAAGTAGTGCTAGTTTTAAGTTTATATAATAAGTTATTAGCCTAGACGTAAACGTTTATAAATAAGATTAAAGTATAAGTTAATTAGTTAATATTATAAACCTTCCTTTTAATGTCTTTCTTAAGTCTATTATAGAATTATTTAATAAGGGCTAACTTATTCTACTTAATATAAGAGGAAATGTTTTAGAATTTTACAGCGTAATCTAAATATTTTCCTTTTTAATATATTATAGTTAAAATATTTTCAGCTATTTAGTTTTTATTAATATCCTTAAATACTTTCTTTAGTTTAAAGATATATTTATTATAATTACTAAAGATTTATTAAGTCTATTCTTCCGCTCCGCCGGCTAGGTTTTTTAAATAGTTATTTAGAATAGGTCTAAACTATTTTAGAGCAGTACCTTTAAGTTATAAAGTAATAAAGTAAACCTTCTTTTTAGTAGTATTAAAGGTATTTTTATAATCTTTAAAGTATACTTTAAATTAAATAAGATATAAGCGGAGTTCTTTAACGTCTTTTTTAAATATAGAAGGTAGTTGTTGTTTAATAAAAATTCTAATATTAATAGTCTTAGGTTTTTTTTTATTAAGTTTCTTAACTAAATTTTATTAAACTTTATATATATTTTAGATAAGTGTAAAAAGTTTAGTATTCTTAAAAGTAATAATATCTGGTAAATCTTATATAATAATATTCCCGTCTTCGTCCTTAGTAAATACACTAGGATTAGCAACTGGGTTTCCTAAGGCTGGTCCTACTCTAGGTATAGTAGTTTATATTACTTAAAGGTACTTAGTATCCTTTTAAATAAGAGTCGTTAATGTATAACGTCTTGATTTAATACTAGGTAGTATAGGGTAAGTTCCTAAGGTAATAAGCTAAGGTTAATTAGTTTATATTAGCAAAAAGAATAAGAAGTAACTTTAAGTAAGTATAATTACAAAGCAAATAAAATATAATAAAGATTTAGTTTATATTTAATTTTAATACTTTATTAATAACTAATTATCTAAGTTACCTAAAAAGCGTAGAGAATTAAATCTTATATATTTAGTTATTCCTAGTAGCTTACTTTACGAAGTTTTATTATATTTAGTAAGCCTGCAACCTTAGGGTTAAGGCTTATATACTATAGTATACGTACCTAGGTAAGCCTATAAAGCTTGCCTGTGATTAGCTGTTTCTTCCGTAGTATTCCCGAAAGGTATATACTCCAGATCAGGTCGTAACAATAAGTTCTAGGAATTAATTAAGTTTATATAAATCTTATTTTTCTTTAGTAAATTATTTTAAAAATTAAACTTCTATAGCTTTAAATTACTTTTATTATTATTACATAGGAATTTTTTTAAGCTTAAGGAGTTAAGGTTTTTAACTTCCTTTATTTTCCTTTTAATTTAAAGTTCTTTTATTATTTTATTAATAAATTAAGCTTTTACTTTATTTTATTAAAGGTTTATATTAATATAATTATAGTATATTTAAGATAATATTTTATTTTAAAGTATTAATAATATTATATATTACTAAAGTAATTTAACTAAAGATTTTAAAATATAAGTAATTAGTTTATTTTTTAATTTATTTATT
>NW_028145292.1:0-4970 GCF_050948025.1 Trichoderma camerunense
AGGCTAAGTAATAAACTAGATTATAAAAAAGTCAGGCCTTATAAAATTTTAAGAAAAATTAGTAAAGTTAATTATAAACTAGACCTTCTAAAATAACTAAATAAATAAGGAAAACTAGTATACTTGATTTTTTATATCTTACTATTAAAGAAAGTACTAATAGATAAAAATACTAGAGAATTTATTAGGGATAAAATTATTATTAAAGGTAAAGAACTTGAATATAAGGTTAATAAAATAATATTACTAAAAATAGATAAAATAACTAGTGAACTCTGCTACTTAGTGGAATAGAAAGGGTACAATAGAAGCGTAGATAGCTAGGAATTAGAAAATAATTTTAAATACGCTAGTACTATTTTAAAAATCTTCTAAAATAAACTCTATAAATACTTATAAGTATAATAAAAAATTATAACGGAAGAACTTATACCTCTGAAACTACCTAAGATAATAATAAAAAAATACCCTTTATTAAGGTAAGAAGATTAGGATTTAAAAACCCTAAATTAACATTAGAAAAGAAATTAGTATTAATAGCCTTTAGATCTAGAGTTATAGGATTAGTTAGATTAGGTAATAATGTTTTAGCCTAACGTAAGGCCTTTGCTTTTATATACTTAACCTTATTTAACTTATTTAAGTTATTAATATCCTACGTAATAGTATATATTATTTTTTAATATTATTATTTCTTTTTTTTATAAAGGTACTTGACCTTTATATTAGCTAGATAAAAATACTTAAGCTTTTATTTATACTTTTCTTTAGCTGCTTTAATCTTTACTTTTAACTTAATGTATTAAGTAGCTACCTTGCGAAATTATATAAGAGAAAGTTATTTAGCATTATAAAAGGACTTTTAACTAATAATATAGGCTAAGTAATAAAAAGATTTACCCTCTAAGAAAAAACACTCTGTACCTAAAGACTTATAAATAGAATATTTATTTATTTTAACTAAGTAAGATAATATTAATAAGTAAAGATTACTATACTGCTTTTATTTATTAGTTTTATACTCCTTAGGTTTAGTTAGTATAATTATAATAATTAAATACTAAGTAATAAAAGAATAAAAGGATAAGGTAAGGACTTATAAAATAGGAAGTAGGTTACTTATACTATAAGGAGTAAGGTCTTAAGGATAAAACTAATAGAAGGGGGATATTATATTACAACCTAGTACTTAAGGTTGCAACAATAGGCCAACCGACCAGGCGTAACTGAATTAACTATAATTTAAACAGCTAATTAAGTCTTACTTATCTTACTTATTTAATAAGCCTAGCGAGCTTATACTCTTTATACTTATCTTACGAGCTATATAAGCCTAGATTTAACTAAGTATATAAGTCTTATTTGCATACTTATTAAAATAGTTTAAATAGCTAATTGTAAATATAGAATAACGTTTAATTATACCTATAAGAGTATTATTTACTAGTTATGTAAATAAACCCTTTTACCCTTATTAATTACCTATTAGTTTAGCTTAGCCTATCCGCCAATATAAACTTAGTATAAAGTTTATCCCTTGGGAATTCCTCTTATATTAACTATATAGGAGCTTAGCTTGTCATATATAATAATCTCGTCTTTAAGAGCTAGGATTTTTTCTTTTATTTAGTTAATTATAAGTTACAGCTGAGGCAGTAATAGCTGCTGCTAAGGTTAAGGGTCTTCGTTAGCTATTTTAACTTCGGGTGCTTCTTTAAATTTTATATTACTGTCTTTGTAACTTTAAGTAATACTTTCTTAATCTATTCCGGCGTCTGGTATGCGGAATTCGACTATTTAGTACCCTTATAATAATATTACCTGTAGTCTAAGGTAACCTTTGAATAAGAGTTGTAAATATATGATAAGCTAAGCTCCTATATAGTTAGTATAAGAGGAATTCCTAAGGAATAAACCTTATGCTAGGTTTATATTAGCGGATAGGCCAGGCTGGACTAGCAGGTAATTAACAAAGGTAAAAGGGTTTATTTATATAACTAGTAGATAATACTCTCGTAGGTATAATTAAGCGTTATTCTATATTTACAACTAGCTATCTAAACTATTTTAACGAGTGTATAAATAAGACTTATATACCTAGTTAAATCTGGGCTTATATAGCTCGTAAGATAAGCATAAAGAGCATAAGCTCGCTAGGCTCGTTGAACGAGTAAGACAAGCGAGACTTAATTAGCTTATTCGGATTATGGTTAATCCGTTTGCGCCTGGTTGGTTAGCCCATTATCGCGACCTTAAGTGTTGGGTCGTGATATTTTAATAGAACTTTATGTTTTTTCTATAAGTATATTATTATATATGAATTATATACTAAAAGGGTATACTTATACTTATAATAACCGTAGATAAAAATACTAGCGTTAGGCTTAAGCTAAAGGCTTAACGTAGCTAAGTTAGGATTAGGTATTTTAATAATAAAATAAGAAATTAGTAAAATATAAATATTATAAAGAAAAAATATAAATAAATTATAAATAATAATAATTTTTAATTTACTGTTTTTTACTTCTTAGTTTTAAGTTTATAGATTTATAAATATATATTTACTACTATATAAATATACTTAATAGAGTATAGGTATACTAGTTAACTAGCCCCTTAGTTATATATAGATAAAAAGTGTGTAGTTTAGGGGAGGTTGTTAAGTAGGTGTATAAATAAAAAGTAAGTAATTTAGCGGGTTATAGTGTACCCTTTGTATAGTAAGGTAGGGGTCTAGGGTATTACAGGGGTCTAGGGTAGGGATATAGGGTTAGGGTTAATTTAATTTAAAATTATTTTAAAATTTAATTAATAAAAAAAATTAAAAAAAAATTAAATTTATATTTTATATTATATTATTATTTTATTATTTATTTTATTTATTTTATTTATTTTATTATTATTTTTATTTTATTTATTTTATTATTTTATTATTTTTATTATTTTTATTATTTTTATTTTATTTTTATTTTTATTTTATTTTTATTTTATTAAAATATTATTTATTTTATTTTATTATTTTTTTTTTATTTTATTATTTTATTATTATATTTATTTTATTATTATATTTATTTTATTATATTTATTATTATTTTATTTTTATTTATTATTTTATTTATTATTTTATTTAATATTATTTTATTATTTATTTTATTATTATTATATTATTTTATTTATTATTTTATTTATTATTATTTTATTATTTATTTTATTATTATTATATTATTTTATTATTTATTTTATTTATTATTTTATTTAATATTATTTTATTATTTATTTTATTATTATTATTATTATTTTATTATTTATTTTATTATTTATTTTATTATTTATTTTATTATTTATTTTATTTTATTATTTATTTTATTATTTATTTTATTATTTATTTTATTATTTATTTTATTATTTATTTTACTATTTATTTTATTATTTATTTTATAATTTATTTTATTTTAAATAAAAAAAAATAATAAATACTAAGCCTAAAAAAATCCCTTATCTTTACACCGCTTTTTTAACCTAGTAGGACCCACTTTCGGACCCACCTTTTACATTTCCTAGACCGCTATTTTCACCGCTATTTGACCCACTTTTTTTAATTATATAGGAAGCTAAACTAGCCTAGTAATAACCCTTTTTTCATCAGCAACTTCAACCTTCCAAGTACAAGCTTTTACTACCAAGTTCCTTTTTGAAGTTTGATTTTCAATTTTATTTTGCAAGCCCAATTTTCAACCTTTTCAGCTGATTCTTATACCATTGGGAAGCCTGATTTTCAAGCTATTTATTGGTATATTTTTCAAGATTGATTAGTCAGTAAATTCGACCTTTTCTATCAATTTTTTCAAGGGTGTTTTTTTCAAGTAAGTAACAGTTTTTCAATCTTATTTTATAAGCCCGATTTTCAACCTTTTTAGCTAATTTTTATACTATTGGAAAGCCTGATTTTTAAGCTATTTTTTGGTATATTTTACGATGCCTGCAAGTCGATGCCCGAATTGTGTTAGATTTTATGAAAATCTAGCAAAACACATAGGAAGGGCCCACCCTGGAGCCCGGTTTTCAAAGGAAACGCTAGAACGCTATAACCTGACCTGTTGTTCTTATTGCTATACTATTTGCAACGGAAATCAAGGCTTAACTACCCATTTGGCTATGATCCACAAAGATAAACCAAGTTACTATAATACTGGTTTTATAGGTATAGGATACGCAGAAAATTCTAAAAAAATTACAGAATATACTACGAAAAAGGGGGATTCTAATGGTTCAAAAATCGAAGAAAACGGACTACAAATGGGCTTAGAAAGTCAATTTGAAATTAGCCTTGAAAAGAAAATTGAAAAAACCCTTGGTAAAGGGTTTGAAAAAGAAGGAATTGAAAATCGGTTGCAAAGGGGGCTTGAAAAGGCCTTTAAAAATGCCTTGGAAAATACCCTTGAAAAAGCCCTTGAAAAAGCCCTTGAAAAAACAATTGAAAAAGCTCTTTCAAAGGCTTTAGATAACATTTTTGAAGATTTTGAGAAGTAGGATTATTCTAGATTTTTTTAGGAATTTATAGGATTTTTTTTGAATTTTATAGGATTTTTTTTAAATTTTTTAGAATTTTTTTTAATTTTTTAATTTTATTTTATTTTTTAATTTTATTTTTTATTTTATTTTTTTATTTTATTTTTTTATTATTTTATTATATTAGTTTATTATATTATTTTATTATATTATTTTGATATATTATTTTATTATTATTTTATTATTATTTTATTATTATTATTATTTTTATTTTTATTATTATTTTATTTTTTTTTAATTTTTTATTTTATTTTTTTATTATTTTATTATATTATTTTATTATATTATTTTATTATATTATTTTATTATTATTTTATTATTTTTATTATTATTATTATTATTATTATTATTATTTTTATTTTTATTATTATTTTATTTTTTTTTAATTTTTTATTTTATTT
>NW_028145291.1:0-4646 GCF_050948025.1 Trichoderma camerunense
ATCCTTTTTTACCTATTTATCCTTACACCTGCTTTATATATTCCTTTATCTCCCTTAATATACCCTTACCCTATACCTTTAATAAGTATACGCTTTTATACTTATATTTACTACTGCTTATTTAATAATATACATAACCCTTACTTTAACTAGTTAATTACCCCTTAAATATCTCCGTTAATAATATATTATCTTAGATCCTTTTGCTTTTTTTCTAAATTATAAACTTATATTTTTATTCTTATATATATATTTTTATATTTATTATTTAAATATCTGCCTCTTCTTCTTCTTTTTTTTCTATAACCTGCCTATCTGCTGCCTTTTTTTTATTATTTTTAAATATTTAAATCTTAGTACTAGGTAATAGTACTTTTAATAATATACCCTTAACTTAAACTATAATTCTTATTTTATTTTCCTTTATCCGCTGCCTTTTATACTTTTAATCCCTGTTTACTATACTACTATCCTTATTTACTACCTTACTGGCTAAGTCTTTTATATTAATAATATACTGTATTACTATAATACTGCTTTCCTCCTTTACCTAGCTACCTTAAATATATATATTATATTTCTTTTTATTACCTTAGCACCTACCTTCTTATATATACCTATCTATTACCTTATTTAATATAAATTATTTATACTATATCCTTTATATATACTTAACTATTTTTTTATTTTAAATACTTTAGCCTTTTTCTTATATAAATCTTTACTACCTTTTTATTACTTTATAAATTATAATTAATATACCCTTTTTACTATTTTAGCCTAACTACCTACTTTCCTATATAAACAGCCGGACCTGGTATAATAAACCTACGTATATTACTAACCCTATGTCTAGTATATTAATCCCTAAACCTAATATATTAGTTACTATAATTACTTACTTAGCTGTTATTATTTTTATTACTGTTATTTACAACTATATCTACTACTACTTCTCCTTTTATATTCTTACCTTATTATAATATATATTAATGCCTAATACTTTAGCTAACTTTTTAGTCTATGGAATAGTATTAGTATATATAATTATATACCCTTTTTTATTTTCTTTAACCTAACGTTATACTATTTCTATTACCTTTTTATCTTCTACCTTTTTTTATACTTTATACTAGTCGCTGCCTTTAGCCCACTTACCCTTTATAAATACTACCCTATATTAAATATTATACTATATTATCTAGCCCTAAAATATAACTACGCTGTTTAGGTTAATATACGCCTATATAAAAAACTCTTTTTCCTCCGATAGCTGTAATATAGCTGTTAAAAATACCTGCTGTATACTTTATAATACGATCTTATACCTAATCTTATATAATCTTAGCTAGAATATATTAGTTTTATTTAACATTATGTAGTACTTATTAACTACTACCTGGTTAATAGTAAACTAGCTTTATAACTACTATATAAAATACTAGAATACTGCTATAAATATAGATTTTATAATTACTAATATAATCCAGCTGCCCTAGTATATACTTATCTTACTATTCTATATACTAGCCTTAATACTATACTTAATATACTTACTATATATATCTTCCTATAATATAACTAATAGTATAATTATAATTATCCAGCCTTACTATAAATAATACACTGGTAATATAAATAATATACTTTTACCGCTACTTATTAATATAATCTATACTACCGGGCTCTCTCCTTAAATAATAGTGTTAATAGCTTTCCTCTGCCTTAGCTAGAATGTAGCTACCTTCCCCTTAATATACTTTAATATTGCCGATATATTGATCTACTGTAATACCTTTAATCTCCGTAACTGTATATTTTACTAGCTGCTTTTAAACTTATTCCGCTACCTTTGCTAATATACTACCGCCGTAGCCCTATCCTATATACTATCTTAGCTAGCGCCTTCCTGCCTAAAATTAAAAAATTAGTACCACTCCCGGCTGATCTTACGGAACTTCTTTTACATTAATACTGTGCTACTTAACCCTTGCTATATCTCTTATACGTATATTATACTTACTATATATAATATATACCCCGCCTGTAAATCCTAAATATTACTTACGTTATTAATACTATTTTTATTTTCTTTGTTTTTTCCGCTGTATAATAGGTTATACTATATACCTAAATATTTATTAAATATAGTAATTATAATCTATTACTAATTACTTATACTTAACTTATGGCTTAATAACTGCTTACTATACCGCTGGATAATATATTATACCCGGTTAGATAATTATTTTATTTTATAAAACAGCTGTATTATTAGCTTAATTAGTTGCTCTACGTCTTAGTTTTATATATCGTCTTTGCCGCTTACTTTTATATTTTTATTAACTACCTGGTTAATTATATTACGTAATGTAATTTTATTAGCTTAAATATATATACTATGGAACATTAACCTCTTAATTATACCCTATATATTTTACTAAAATAGTAAAACTAACTATATATACTACATTAATAACTCCCTGACCTCCGGTAGTATAAATTAGTGGATAATCTTAGCTTAGTTTAACTACTGGAAATTCTTATAGTATACTATTATAAAATATATTTACCTATAGCTTATAAATATATTTTATACCCCTGCGTTAGCTATATTTTTTATTTATACTGTTAATATTTCCGTAGTATACACCGGCTGGCCTGATATTATATATATTAAAACTAATAACTTCTTCTGGAATTAGTTTAATAACTGCCTGTATTCCTTTGCCATTGTTTCTTTATATAGATATTTTAATAGTAGTTAATTACCTTATCCTTTATAAATGTCTGGTACTTATAACTATACCTTCTGCTGCTTTATACTTTAAATTAATTACTTTTTAATATATCTTTTCCCTTTCTTAACCTATAGTATATTCCGGCCGTCTTTAATAAACAAATATTTAACTTTATTATTACTATTATTATTATATATATTATCCTACGTAATTACCGGTAATATATATATACTTTTACTACTATATATTATTAAATTAGTTATAATATTATATACCTTTTATAATATAGCGTATATAAACCTGCTTAATTTAGCTATTAAAAACTAAATACGTTAGAATATAATTTAATCGCTGATTTAATTAATTACCCCCCCGGTTATTATTATAAACTAAATCTTTATTTTATATATATATATCTTTAATATTTAATCTATTAGTAATAGAAATTTATTAATCTCCTTCCCTACCTGTATTATAAACTTCCGGATATATTACTGTATATATATAAATATTAATATACTAAATTACTATACGTCCGCCTTACGTATACCTTTTTCCTATATTATATTATAAATTTTAACCTAGCACTTAGTATATATATAATATAATACTATAATTTATACTACTTTAATAACAGCTGATAATATAGGCGTATAATTTAATATATTATATTAACTACTATTATCCTAGACCTCTATTACTACTAACGTATTAATTAATATACTATTATATTAATAATTGCTTAATAAATAATTTAATATAGTAATAATAAACTATATATATATATTATAGTATAATCCTTAGATCTCCTCTATTTACTTATAAATATTTTTACTAATACTATTACTATTACTATTACTACTACTGCTTTTACCTTACTTTTTATAGTTTTTTTTACTTACTAATATTATAGCCTAGTATTCTTATATAGCCTAATATTAGCTATATGCTTTAATAAACCTTTTTTAATATTGCTTTTAGGTGCTTATTATAATATATAGCGGCTGTTCCTTTTATAGCTGCTGCTTAGTGTAATAAATAATATAAATAATCTTATATATTACGCCTTTATATTACGCCTATGAATCCGCCTTTATCTATAGCTTAAACGGCTGCTTAGCCTATATAAATACCTTACGTTAGTTAATTTTAAATATAGCTAGTAACCTAATATAGTATAACTAATATATTTTATATACCTCCTTTAATAAATTATAGCATTAGTTATTTATATATTATAATAACCTCTTATCCTCAGCTAAATCTTTAATTAACTTTTTTAATTTTTTTACTTTTAACCTTTTTAAATACCTGGTTTACTTAACCTGCTATAACTATAAATTAGCCTTATTTTTAAGGTCTAATTCCTTAATGCGCTACATTAACTATCTATCTATATATTACTGCTTTTATATATTATCCTATTTATCTAACTTCTTTAATATAGCGGCTTTATTATTATTCTCTTTATTATTATCTTCTCCCTTAGCTATTAATATATTTTTAATAATACTAAATCCTATATTAACTATACTTTTTACTTTAAACTAACTACTAGCTATACAGCTGTAAAATAACCTTTAGTATTAAACCCCCTTAATCTACAGTAATTAATACAGCTCCTGCTTCTTAGCCTTAATATTACTACCTTTCTTTTAATTATTAACCTAATTATACTACTTTTTATAATATTACTATATAACCCTAACCTTTTACATAATATACTAGTATATACAGCACCGTAACCTATCTTTCTTTAGTTCTTTTATATATAGGATTAGTATTATTTACTTTAGTAATAAATACCCTATTAACTTTACTTAGTCCTAGATTAATTTAGAAATACTTTAAACCCTCTAGGTAATTGCTTTTTATATTAATAGCTAGATTATAGTATAGTTTTTT
>NW_028145290.1:0-4576 GCF_050948025.1 Trichoderma camerunense
TTAATTTTAAAAATATTATATATATAATTTATTTTTAAAGATTATTATTACTTTTTATAACTTAATAAAAAAATACTTATTTAATTTAATTAAGTTATTAAATTATAATTTATAAACTTAAAGTTAATTATATTATACTTAAACTTTATTATTTAAGCTTTTTTATATATATATTTATATTATATTTAAACTTTATTATTTAAGCTATTTTATATACTTTAAGTTTAATCTTAAACCTTAATTAATTATACTTTATAGCTTAAATTTTTAAAGTTTAATTTAGTTAACTATAGTTAATTAAATTAAGCTATAGATTAATTTTAGATTTTAAACTAAAGGCTAAGGTATAGCTTTTCTTTAATTTAACTATTATAGCTTTATTAACTTTTTTAATAATAAATATAACCTTTATATATTCTTTTATATATTTTTATATAAGTTTAAATTATATATATAGTTTTTAATATAGTTTTTTAAACTTATTTACCTTAAGTATAGTTTTTTATATATTTTCTTTTTTTTTTAATATTTTACATATTATAATAGACTGGCCTTATAGCGACTGTAAATAAGCGTCTAAATAAATAGAATTATTATTCTTAAAGAAAGAGAAATATACTAAAAGTATATAACTTATACCTTAGTTAATATATAGCTGGGTATACCTTAGGTTTGTCTTAGGTTTAAGGCAGGCCTGACCTAGGCTTGTGCTATTTTAGATTATTATTAATCCAGGCCTGGCTTAGGTTTAGGTTAGACTTAGGTTATCTATAGTCTAGGCGTAGCCTGGATCCGTAATATATATTTAAAAATAATATTTTTTATTAATATAAAATAGTAAAAGTTTTATTAATTTTAATATTAATTATTATAAAAGAATTTTATATTAAGTAAAAATTAAACTTAGTTATTTTAATTAAAATTAATATAATTTTATAAATATACTTTAATAATTTAGTTAATATATTTTATTTATTTATTTATTTAAAAATAATAAATAATATTAGTTTTATAATTTATTTTTAATTTTACTATAGTATTTTACTAATATTTAAATATAAATATTAATTTTTTATTAAAGATAATTTTTATAAATAATTTATATTTTAAAATTATATATTTTTATATTATATAACTTAATTCTTATATAATATTATTTTTTTTATATAAAATAAAAATACTTTATTTTATTAATTTATTAATAATAATAAAAATATTATTATATATTATATTTATTATAAGCTTTTTTAATAATAATAGCTTAATAATATAATTAAATAAAATAAAGCTTTAAAAATACTTTAGGATTAGTAATAATTATAAAAGAATAGCCTAAAGGGCTCTAGTAATAGCTAGCGCTACTATTCCCTAGTAGAGTTACCGCTTACTAATTATATTATAAATAGCAAAAAGATATAAATTAAACTTACTAATAGCTATAAGTTTAACTAGCTATATAAGGCTTATAGGGCTTTCTTATTACTATAGGGATTAGGTATAACCTGAATCTATAATATACCCCCTTCCTTACTCTTCCCTACAGGCATTACCTCGCACCCCCTAGCTTCTGCCTATCCCTGCGCTTTACACCTTATGGCAATAGTGCCCCTGTAAGCCTCTGTAAGGGAGTGGCCCAGAGGGCTCCAGCGATAGCTAGCGCTGCTATTCCCCAGCGGGGTTACCGCTTGCTAATTGCATTATAAATAGCAAAAGGATATAAATTAAACTTACTAATAGCTGTAAGTTTAACTAATTATATAAAGCTTATAGAGCTTTTTTACTACTATAAGGATTAGGTATAGCTTAAATCTATAATATACCTCTTTTTTTACTTTTCCCTATAGGCTTTACCTTATACCCCTTAGCTTTTATTTATCTTTATATTTTATATTTTATAATAATAGTACTTTTATAAATTTAAAAATAAAACTTTTTATAAAATTCTTTAACTTAGGTTTAAACCTAAGACCTTAGGTAGTAAGTTTAATTATAAAAAAGTAAATTAAAAAACTTTAATAATAATTAATATTATTATTTTTTAATAAGGTTATTACTTATTAATTATATTATAAATAATAAAAAAATATAAATTAAATTTATTAATAATTATAAGTTTAATTAATTATATAAGGCTTATAAGGTTTTTTTACTATTATAAAGATTAAGTATAACTTAAATTTATAATAATAGTTATAGTTTACTATAAGGTTTTTATTAACTAAACTTTATTTTTATATATAAGATATATAATTAAATAATTCCTTTAATAATTTTCTTTATACTTATAAAGGTATAGTACCGTTATATTTATTACAGTATCTTTATAACTCCCTTATATCTATATAGCGGATGCTTATAGACCGTTTTTATTACTTCTTTCTGTAATAAGTCTAGTACCTAGATTTTTTTATTTTAATATAGGATTCCTTCTGTAAAGGTTATATCTTCGGGGAATTAATCTAGTATCTAGTTGTTAACTTTATCCTTAATTTTATTAAGGATAGGGTTTCCGTCTTTAATTATAAAGAGGGTATTAATAGCTACTAATTTATAATACCTTTATACTATTTCTTAAAATATTAATAAAGTAAGTTTTAGTATTAGTTTAAAGTAGTCTTCTCTGCAGTTAAAAACGTTTACGTAACTATTTTCTAATCTTTTATAGGGTATAATTTTAAAGTTATACTTAGCTATAAGCCGAAGGTACTTTTCCTACTATATTAAAATATCTATTTCTTTAGTAGTAAAGTTTATAAAATTCTTATAGTTTAAATATATAGTAATCTTATGCTTATTACCTAGTAGGTATAACCTTTATTCTTTAAATACTTTAAAAATAGCTATAAGTTTTTAGTTATAGGTAAAGTATTATAATTTAGGTCCGTGGAGTTTTTTAAAGAAAAAGGCTACTAAATATAATATTCCTTTATTATCTTATTAGCTAAAAACTCCTCTAATTATATAGTTTAAAGCATCTGTTTTAATAATAACTAGCTTCTTAGGGTTATATATTTATAGTACTAGTGTACTAGTGATCGCTTCTTTAAGCACTTTAAAGGCTTCCAGGGCCTCTTTTATATAGTTAATTAGTCAATTCTTCTTTTTATTATTTAAATCCTTTTTAATAAGATCCGTAAGGGGTACAGCAATTTTACTATAATTTTTAATAAATTGTTAATAGTAATTAGCTAGTCTAAAGAAACTTTATACTTCCTTAACTATTTTAGGGACCTTTTATTCTATAATAGCTGCTATTTTAGCAGGGTTTATTTTAATTTATCCTAGGGAAATAATATATCCTAAGAAATTAACTTCCTATATATAAAATTAATACTTCTCTGGTTCTATTAGTAAGTTAGCTGTTTACAGGGTCTCTAAGACTTAATATATATATTATTTATATTCTTCTAAGGTATTAAAGTAGATTAGTATATTATCTAGGTATATAATAATAAATCTATTAATATATTCTTTAAGGACTTCGTTAATTATTCTTTAGAATATAGCTAATATATTAGTAAGTCTAAAGGGTATAATTAAATATTTAAATAATTTATAGCGTATTTTAAACGCTGTTTTCCATTCGTCTCCTTTTTTAATTTAAATAAGGTTATAGGCTCCCTTTAGGTCAAGGGCCGTAAACTATTATACAGTTACTAGCCGATTTCTAATTTTAGAGATTAATAGTAGCAGTATTTAATCCTTAATAGTAATCTCGTTAAGTTATTAATAATTAATAATTAATTATAACTTCCTATTTTTCTTTAGTATAAATATTATAGGGTATTCTACTAATAAAATAGAAATTTAAATATATTCTTTTTCCAATTACTTATTTAACTATTCCCTTAGAGTCTTTAACTCTTTTTTATTAAGGTTATAGATTTTATAGGTCTTAGGTTATTTTCCGTCTACTAGCTTAATAAAGTAGTTTTATTATAAGTGTAGTAGTAACTTAGTGTTTAACGTTACTTTATATAATTTCTTATATCTTCTATATTAGTAAGGTATTTTAGTAAAAGTACTTTTAAGTTTTCCTAATTCCTCCTTTTCTTTTGCTTTACTTAGTATATTATTAAGTACTACTAACTTATTTTTAAATTTTATTATAATTCTATTAATATAAATATATTCTACTTTTTTACGTTATTTATTATATTATAGTAGTATTAGTAATTTATTTTTTTTAAACTTAACTGTTTTTGTTTTTTTTATAATTAGCGTAAAGGATTCCGGTTCTTCCGGTGGTATAGCTTTACTTTTTTATTTTCTTTAGTATAATTAATACTTAGGTATATCCTTAATATCTTAGTAAACCTTATTAATCTTTTATTAAATAATAAGGTTATTATTAAATAACTATAGGTATTTTAAAAAAATATTATCTTTTAGTATATTTAAAATATTAAATTTAATATTATAGGTATTCCCGTTAATAGTTAGTAGGAGATAATTAATTTTATATTTAATAAGTCCTTCTTTTATTTCTATTTCTATAATATTTATAATTTATAGTATTTATTCTTTTTATTAAACAGGGATTTATAATTCTTTAATTAGTTATAGTAAGATTAAA
>NW_028145289.1:0-4569 GCF_050948025.1 Trichoderma camerunense
AAGGATATATTTAAATTTCCACTTTATTAGTAAAATACCCTATAATATTTATACTAAAGAAAAATAGGAAGTTATAACTAGTTATTAATTATTAACAACTTAATAAAATCACTATTAAGAATTAAATACTGCTACTACTAATCTCTAAAATTAAAGATTAGCTAGTAACTGCATAATAGTTTACGGCTCTTAACTTAAAAAAAGCCTATAACCTTATTTAAATTAAGAAAGGAGACGAATAGAAAACAGCGTTCAGAACGTAATATAGATTATTTAAATATTTAATTATACCCTTCGGACTTACTAACGCATTAGCTATATTCTAAAGGATAATTAACAAAATCCTTAAGGAATACATTAACAGATTTATTATTATATACCTAAACAATATATTAATCTACTTTAATACCTTAAAAGAATATAAATAATATATACACTAAGTCTTAGAGACCCTATAAACAGCTAACTTACTAGTAAAACCAGAGAAATATTAATTCTATATACAGGAAGTCAACTTCCTAGGATACATTATCTCGCCAGAATAGATTAAAATAGACCCTACTAAAATAACAGCTATTATAGAATAAAAAGTCCCCGAAACAGTTAAGGAAATACAGAGTTTCCTTAGACTAGCTAATTACTATTAACAATTTATTAAAAATTACAGCAAGATCGCTATACTACTTACGGATCTCACCAAAAAGAATCTAAATAACAAAAAGAAAAATTAACTAATTAACTATATAAAAAAAGCCCTAGAAGCCTTTAAAGTACTTAAAGAAGTAATTACTAATACACTAGTACTATAAATATACAACCCTAAGAAGCTAGCTATTATTAAAACAGACGCTTTAAACTACGTAATTAAAGGAGTACTTAGTTAATAAAATAATAAAGGAATACTACATCTAGTAGCCTTCTTCTTTAAAAAACTCCACGGACCTAAACTATAATACTTTATATATAACCAAAAACTTATAGCCATTTTTAAAGCATTTAAAGAATAAAGGTTATACCTACTAGGCAATAAGCATAAGATTATTATATATTTAGACTATAAAAATCTTATAAACCTTGCTACTAAAGAAATAAATATCTTAATACAGTAGGAAAAGTACCTTCAGCTTATAGCTAAGTATGACTTTAAAATTATACCCTGCAAAAGATTAGAAAATAATTACGCAAACACTCTTAGCTGTAAAGAAGACTACTTTAAACTAATACTAAAACTCACCTTATTAATATTTTAAAAAATAGCATAAGGGTATTATAAATTAATAGCTATTAACACCCTTTTTATAATTAAAGACAGAAACCCTATCTTTAATAAAATTAAAAATAAAGTTAGTAATTAAATATTAGATTAATTCCCTAAAGATATAACCTTTATAAAAGGAATCCTATATTAAAATAAAAAAATCTAGGTACTAGACTTATTATAGAAAGAAGTAACAAAAACGGTCTATAAGTATCCGCTATATAGATATAAAGGAGTTATAAAAATACTATAATAAATATAATAGTACTACGCCTTTATAAGCATAAAGAAAATTGTTAAAGAAACCGTTTAATTATACATCCTATATATAAAAACAAAGTCTAGTTAACAAAAACCTTACGGTAAACTACAACTATTACTAATACTAGAGCACCCTTAAAGCTCTATCTTATTTAATTATATTATTAAACTACTACTATTAAAAAAGCCTATAATAAATATAATATATAACAGCATCTTCGTTATTATTAATAAGTTAATAAAATAAAGTATCTTCATCCTTTATAAAAAAGGAAATACAGCAGAAGAATTAGGCTATATAATACAAAAGTATATAGCCTTAAAACACAGATTACCTACGGAAATTATCTTTAATAAAGGATTAACGTTTATATCTAAGTATTAGTAAAGCACTATAGTAAAAATAAAAATAAACCATAAGGCCAGCACCGCCTACTACCTATAAATAGATAAATAAATAAAACGCACTAACTAGATTGTTAAAGTATACTTATAAAGCTATATTAACTTTAATTAAAATAACTAGGTTAAGTACTTACCTAACGTAGAATTCTCCTATAATAATTCAGTTTTAAAATTAATAAAACTTTTACTATTTTATATTAATAAAAGATATAACCCGTAAGCGTACTAAATACTACGGAAGGGAGAAAATATATAGAGAGCTATACTTAAGGTAAATAAACTTAAGGAACTATACTAAGAACTACGTATATAACTTAAACTTATATAAGAATATATAAAGAAGTACGTAGATAGAAAAAGGCTTAAAGGACTAACCCTTTAGAAGGAAGATATAGTCTACCTACTTTAATATACTTAAGGAGAAAAATAAGCTAATATTAAAATAAATAGGCTAAGTAATAAACTTAATTATAAAAAAGTCAGGCCTTATAAAATTTTAAAGAAAATTAGCGAAGTTAACTATAAGCTAGACCTCCTAGAATAACTAAATAAATAAGGAAAACTAATATACCTGATTTTTTACGTCTTACTATTAAAGAAAGTACTAATAAATAAAAACACTAGAGAACTTATTAAAAACGAAATTATTATTAAAGGTAAAGAACTTAAATATAAAGTTAATAAAATAATATTACTAAAAATAAATAAAATAACTAATAAACTCCACTACCTAGTAGAATAAAAAAGGTATAATAAAAGCGCAGACAGCTAGAAACTAAAAAGCAATTTTAAATACGCTAGTACTACTTTAAAGAACTTCTAAAATAAACTCTGCAAATACTTACAAATATAATAAAAACCTATAATAGAAAAACCTATACCTCCTAAACTACTTAGGAAAATAATAAGGGAATATCTCTTATTAAGGTAAGAAAATTAAAATTTAAAAACCCTAAATTAACGTTAAAAAAGAAATCAGTATTAACAGCCTTTAGACCTAAAGTTACGGAATTAATTAGATTAGGTAATAATATTTCAGCCTAACGCAAGGCCTCCGCCTCCGCACGCTTAACTTAATCTAACTTCTCTAAATTATTAATACCCTATGCAATAGCATAAGTTATCCTCTCCAGCCAAAGACGTTTTAATTTACAAAGGCACTTTATCTTTACATCAACAGCCTTACGTTCTTCTTCAGCCTCTTCAAAAACTTCTTTATATTAAGTATAAAAGAAAGCAATTTTATAAAGTTAAACCACTAACAAAAGGCAAATATTATAAAGAGACTTATTATCTCTTATATACTTAATATAATAAATAAAGTCCTCTTCGGATATTTAATACTTAAGGAAATAACGTTTTTTCTTATTTATATAATAAATATAATCCTTTATTTTAATAAAATAAAATAAAATAATTTCTAATAAAACGTTCTTATACTTAGTCTTAGGATAAGGTTTTTTACAAATACCTAATATAATAGTTAACGAAATACGCACTTGCTAAAGGAATAATTAACTAACCTAAGGTAATAAAGGGGAGTAGCTACTTATACTAAATAGAATAAGGTCTTAAGGATAAGACCAACAGGAGGGGGATATTATATTACAACCTAATACTTATAGTTGCAACTAAGGAGCCTATGCAACGGGTATTACCGGATTAAAGTTAATCCTTTCCACTAATTAGGATAAGATTAAGAAACATTCTCTTAATCTAACGTAGGATTAATAAAATAAACATTAATCCACAAACAGATTAATAATTTATTCATCAATCTAATCTAGTATAGCTAAATATATAAGTTTATTCTCTACGCTTATTTAAAATAGTTAAATAGCCAGTTGTAAATATAAAATAATACTTAATTATACCTACAAAAGTATTATTTACTAGTTATATAAACAAACCCTTTTACCCTTATTAATTGCCTGCTAGTCCAGCCTGGCCTATCCGCTAACATAAACCTAGCATAAGGTTTATCCCTTAGGAATTCCTCTTATACTAACTATATAGGAGCTTAGCTTGTTACAGTACTCCCCTAATTATATATTTAAATATATTAGTTTTAATTTTTATTAATTTTTTAAGGTTATATATAGCTAAAATAAGTTTTAAGGTAATAGTTTATTTAATTATTTAAAATATTTATTTAGCTTTTTTTATTTATTTAAACTTTTAATTTTTTTTTATTATATTAATTAAAAATTAAGCTAGGACTAAGAAGTTTTAAATAAAGTATTAGTAATAATTAATTAATTTATAAAAACTTTATACTTTTTTAATTAATATTAGTATTAGTTATTTATTAATTATAGTAATTTTTTTTAGGTTTATTTATATAGATCTAAGGGTAATAATATATTTTAGAAATTTTACTTCTTAGGTATAAAATTAATATTTCTTAGGGTTTATAAAAAAATAATTATTTTATAATACTTAAAGTATTAAATATATATACTTTTTATACTTTTTTTTAATTTTAAAATATATTAAAATATTATTTAAGTAAATAATAATAAATTTATTTTAATATTTTTAAAAAATATAATTAATTTTTTTTTAAAAAAATATAAGTATATTAATTAATCTTTAAGGTATTATTAAAAATTTATAAAATTCTCCTAAGGTATTAAAAGCTATTA
>NW_028145288.1:0-4108 GCF_050948025.1 Trichoderma camerunense
TAAATATATAAATTTACTTTATATTACTTATTAAAATACTTAAATAATTAATTATTATTAATATAATAATATTTAAATTAAATATTTAAATACTTTTTTTTATAGTTAATAATAAAATTACTTATTTACTAACCTAACTACTTTACTAATATAAACTATAAAACTACTCTAAAGTTTATCCCTTAGGAAAAACATTATTTATACTAATATATAGATACTAGTTTATTATAAGCCTGCGATTCTATGTCAAAGGCGAGATCAAACATCGGCCCATGGCCACCAACAACATAAAGCGCATCAAACTCGTTTGCTTTTCCAAGGAAGGAGCTAAGCTTTTTTGTTTGCTGGTATACATCCTTCTTTTCGTTCAGAAATGCCATTGCATTTGGGTCTTCAATCGATAGCTGTATGGATGTAGGATCTGGCACTGTGGCCCCTCCCTTTGGCGACGCAACGACTATATGGTACTTGGCAGATAGTAGGAAATATGGATCTGCAAATTCCGGCTGTAAAGAAACAGTTGAGTGTCCGTCATAATCCAGTAGTCAAAGAAAGGGAGATCTACCAGCCAGAAGCCGATTTCAATGTCCTTCTCTGGTACGTTGGTCACAGACGTAACGAGGAAGATAACTTTCCCTGGTATGGTTTAAACGGTTGGGATGCGAAAACCGATCGTCCGAAACAAATTGTGTGTGATTTTCACGTCTAAAGGTCTGAGTTTACTACTTGATAAACCACTGTACGCGGTCAATCTTTATATTAAAAAATTGATGCAGAGTGTGAGACAATATACATCCGTGCCTCCCGAGCATTGTCCTTTCGTCATTAATAAGGTCTAGAAGCATCAATGTATTGTATGTTCGATGCCACGGCTAGTCCGTTCTTGTATGGGAATAATGTACAATTGTCATGAATCGTACCTAAGGGTTAGTGAGGTACAGTTGTCGAGGGGCTATACTGCAACATTTCTGTAAGCAGCTTCAATGTTGTTATATACGCAACCCCGCTTGGGCGCGGGAACTGCACTAGCAGGTCAAGAAGCTATTAGTAGCATCAATGGCCGTATGGATCGTTGCATTGCTAATCTCGGACTTTGGATGGAGACCATTTTTGGTTTGGAGCCATGGTGTGCGTAGGAGTCTCCAAGAGACTGGCGAGCCATGTCGTCCGGAACTTGGTGACTATGAGCAGGCCACGGATATGAATGTCTATGCCCTCTGGCAGCTGCAGAAAGAACGTACTCTTTTGCAAGTGAAACATCTAACCCGTATGGTGGAAGCTGGTATCGATGCCATCCTTGGGCCGACGACAGCTTATATTGCACCGAAGAGCGGCGAACCTAAGACGATGAGCTATAAATGGTTTCATCGTCCTGGACTTAAGAGCCTCATTCCCATTAGGTTTATAAGCGGACAGGGAGCTTGACAAGAGACTAGTAGGCCATATACCACTAAGCACCATAGAAACCCTAGCCCAGAAGCATTATGACCCTAATGATACGCATGGATTGTCCATCAGCCTTCAGCTGACAGCAAAGACACAGCAAGAGGACAAATTATTGGCAATAGTCGAAAGGATCGAGAGGATTTGCATAATAGGATTAAATGAATAACCAAGTAGCCATACTGGTACCATTTCAAAATGGACAATGCTTTGCGAGGTCTAAGTGTCGACAGTCTTTCGGATCTCAGTAGAATGTGCCTCCCAGTTCCTTGATCATGTCACATTGCTCTTCCATAGAACCAGAGATCTAGATGATGCCAACTAACTCTTTGCTGCGTCCTACACATTTGCGAGAAGCGCCCAGACAACTAGCGATCCAAGTGTGCGGCGATGACCGAGACTATTTGCAGGCCATGGGCCTGGTCATTAGTACGAGTAGCTCTACTGACCTCGTGCAAGTATAAACAAAATTAGCGGCAAAGCACCTAAGCTTCTAAATAATAGAAACTGGGTGTAACTATTGGACACAACGGGCAACATCAACGCTATTGATCAGACGCAGCGTCGTGCTTATGCTACTCTCTAGTGCTTACTTCATATATGCAGCATCTGGTCTGGACCAATTTTATATTCGGCAGATTGTGTGGAGTACTCCAGCGCCACATACCTCAAGCAACCCCGTCGCGTCCACAATTCACCACTGATTCTGACGTTGCTTCTGCTCGTATTGTGTAAAGCGTTGCACATGATTAGCTTCATCTAAAGGATGCCTCGTGGCGAATACAAGGTACTCCGTATAGCTTGTCTGCATATTTTAAGATATGACTTTACCTATCTTTTTGGCGGTAAATGCACGACTCTATGTGTTTTCTCTCCTAGGATACCCTCCAGCCTCTACCCCTGCTTCTCGCTGGGATCTATTCGATATATTTGGCACCCCGCGCACCCCAGGGATCTCCGATTGTGTTCTGCGCTGACTAGTTGACCGCTTCTATAGCGCTTCGTTGTTAGCAGACGGATGTCTATCCAACGTAATAACAAGAATTGATATGGATTTTGCTATCTGAGTCAGGATCTGAGACAGGCTTGCACAGTTACGACACTACAACTACACGTTTTAACAGACATGAGACACTGCGCCACCACCACTCTGGGAAGCTTTACCGAATTATTGTCAATATATCCCGACTTTCATAACTCTTTTGGTGTAATATAAAACATTTACTGACTATTATGAAATGTCGATAACTGTATAGTGCTTGCCAATTGCTAAACCTTCCTTGCATGCACTCTAGTATGTTGAGTCACAGGGAGTCATTGATACTAATTGAAGATAGATTTAATTCTTTCACCCGTTGAAGAAGATGAAAGATGAATCATTAAATCTTACCGCTATATCCGCTTCTGGGATTTTTGTAACGTCTCATCAATAATACATTCGTTGGTAATTTAACCCCGAATACGGACTGACCGCAAATGCTCAAACTCATTAGAAGGCCGAGTTGCATGGATCAAAGTGTTTCAATTATCGGGGACTGTCATTCTCAGGCACAATTAACAAACAACAGACTCATGTTGTCGGTGAGATAACTGCGTGAAGATGATTAATTTACCCTGGTAATACACCCCGGCGATTGCCCCTGCTTGTTGAAAGGAAGAATTAGTCCCAATGGCCAGGGTAGAGGCAACATTGCTTCAATATATAAAGCTAATTAAATCCTTTCACATTTCTGTCAACTAACTTTGACTTCAAATAAGTACAGGTTGACAATTGTTCCACGTTACAGTACCAACTATTGTTTGACATCCATACTCACCTTTCAAAATGAAATTCTCTATCACCTTTATCACCCTCATCTCCACAGTTCTCGGCCAACTAGGCAATATTCCGTCTTGTGCAGTCAATTGCATCGAACAGTCAGTAGTCAAGGTTACTGGTTGTGGTCCAACAGACGTCGACTGTGCCTGCCCACACTTTGATGATATTGAAAATGATGCTATTCCTTGTGTCATCAGTTCCCAAGGCTGTGGCCCTGACGCAAACCATGGTAGGTATTGTCTCAGTTTATAAGATACAAGTACTGATATATGTATGACAGACCAAATCGTTGCTGCTGCTCAGGCCCTTTGTGCGGGTCATGAATGAACAATGTTGAATTGTCGCTTAGGACAAGGAAATTAGCGAGCTACCTTTAAATCATCTAAGATAATCATGGCTGATGGAAATGAACTTTGTATATAAAAAGACTATTCGAGAATATAGATACATAATATAATCATAATATTTTATCTTTTATAATAAACCAGTATTTATATATTAATATAGATAATGTTTTTCCTAAGGGATAAACTTTAAAGTAGTTTTATAGTTTATATTAGTAAAGTAATTAAATTAGTAAATAAATAATTTTATTATTAATTATAAAAAAAAATATTTAAATATTTAATTTAAATATTATTATATTAATAATAATTAACTATTTAAGTATTTTAATAAATAATATAAAGTAAATTTATATATTTAATTAACCTAAATTAAATTAATAAATAAAATATTAATTCTTCTTTAGATTAATAAATAACTTATTAATTTACTATTAAATTAAAAAATTATATTTTAATTTTTTCTTAATTAGTTAAGGGATTAAAGTTAATTTAATTTAGT
>NW_028145287.1:0-4105 GCF_050948025.1 Trichoderma camerunense
CTAAGTATAGTATAGTGAATTACTAGGCAGACTTAGGGGTAGTTATTTAAATCTTTTCTTTTCTTTTTTTTTATATATATTAGAGGTTAAAGATAAGACTAGTAATATCTTATATAATATAGAAATTATATAATTATAAACTATTTTTATACTAGGGATAATCCTTCTATTTAAAGTAATAATTTTTATAATATAGGGGCTAATTAATTAAAAGTAGCTATTACTGGGAACGGGGTTAAGCTATTCTACGTAAATATAGAAGAGAATTAACTATAGTTCTAATATAAATTTTATAGTAAATATATTCTTTTTTAAAGACTTTAACTACTATATAATAAATTTAATAAGATTATTACTATTATTAATTTCTATTAATATAGCTATATAATTTCCCTTTATCCCCTTTTCCTTCTTTATATTAAAAAAAGTATATTCTAGGGTAATATAGCTATATTACTTTATTTACAATTACCAGATATTATAGTAATTCCAGATACCTAGGCTAGTTTTTTAGCTAAGGTATTACTAACTAATATTATCTACTAGGAGGATTTCTGGTAATTCTAACTAATTAATTAGCGGCGCCTATTACTGGTAAAGTTAGTGTACTTAACCTTTAATAGCCTATGTTTTAAAACTTATAGTATTTTAGGCTTTTCCTTACTTAGGTATAAAGAGGGTAATAAAGCTATAATAACCTTTGCTAAAGGAAGCAGGTAATAAATTATATACTTATTAACCTTATCCTACTTATCTACCGCTGCACCCGCCATTTATGATTCTGCTTCTAGGTTTAGTTTTAATATATATAATATACTTATAACGTAGTATAACTAAGCTAAAGCTAGAGCTAAATCTTTATATAGTACTTTTATAAGCTTTTTATATTTTTCCTAATTTAATTTAATTTAATGTATTTCTTTAGCTAATAAAGGCCTTCTATTATTAATTTCCTTTTTACTTAATACTTTTTAGTATTTTTTTACTACCTATTTAAAAATAGCCTGGTTAATAATTACAGTAAGTTCTATAGATAAAGCGTCTCCCTTAAGTATAGGGCTTTCCTTAACTTTAGGAATTATCTATAGTTAGCTGTAAAGGGCTTATATAATATTTAACACTAGCTTACGGTCTTTACTAATTACACTATTACCTATATTATTTAAAGAGGCTGTACTAGCGGTAGTATTAATAGGCTTCTAATTTAGCTAGTATTAAGAGGATATAATAACTTCTTTAACTAGCTTATCTAAACCTTTTTATATTTCTTTTATAAACTATAGCTTATAGTCTTCGCTAGCCTCCTTTAGTAATAATTTTAAGTAAAGTTTATTTAATAAGTCCCTAAATATTATTATATACTTTTAAACAAAGTTTAATATTTATTATTTAAGGATAACGAAATATTACTCTACCTAAGCTGCTGCTTTTACTTTTTTTTTACACTTAAAGTTTTTTAAAATAGCTTAATTAAAGTATAGTAGTAAGTTAATATCTTCGCTGCTATTATCCTCTAAATTTCTACCTAAGGTTATTATTAATATATATCCTTTTAATATAGGTAATATATATTTATAAAGTAGTAGTTTAGTACTCTTTTACTATTATACTACTTTCATTAGGCTTAGGTTAATTTAGCTTATAATATAGGCTAGTACCTGCGCTATAATATATATATTATCTTTTTTAAGGTAAAAAAATTAAGAAATATTAAGGAAGTAAAGACTTAGATATTTAATAATATACTAATAAACCTTATTATATATTTAACTACTTAGTATAGTAAAGAACCTAGGCTTTTATATTACTATTCTTAAAGCTAATGTAAATAGTACGTTGCTACTTTAGTTCTACTCTTAAACTTAAGCCTTTTCTAAAAAGAAAAGCTTCTTTACCTAAGCTTTTATATAGCCTAGACTTAAGCTTTATAATATAGCCCTTTAGTTTTCTGTATATACTATATTACCAGAGTTTTTAGGAAATATACTTAATATCTTTAGTACTTTATCTAGCTTTATAAACTAATATTATTATTAAATTAAAGTTATTAATACTATCCTTAGTTAAAGATAAACTTTAGGTAGACTAGTAGATTAGGAAAAGTAGGTATATAAAGAGGTAGGTAGAAAGATACTTATATTATTAAAACGTTAGCTTACTATATCCTCTTACCTTAAAATATTAAATATTTCCTTACCTACTGCTATCTTATATTACTACGTAATTATTAACTTTTAATAATTATTTCTTTATAGTATTACTAACCTACTTATTAGCAGCTGCGCTTTATTATAACTAAGGTATACTATATCCTAAATCTTCTCCTTAACCTTCTCCTTTCTACCTAAGAATAAATCTTTATTTTAGTAAAATAACTATATAATCTAGCTTTATATCTAGCTATAGTTATTTACTAAAGCTAAACTTTATTAATTAAATTAAAGTTTAATATTAATATCTACAGGGAGGCTATTTATAACTTAATTTAGCTATTAAATTATAGCTATAATATATTATAGGTATATTTTAGCTTACCTTTATTATAAAACTTATATATCTATTATAAATCTCTTATATTACTATTAGTCTACCTTATATACTTTTATAACGCCTTAATCTAATATTATCCTACTATAACCTCTGGCTTTTTATTATTAATTTTACTTTAGTTATTAAAAATAAATAATTACAAAGGTTTATTATTATCTTCTTTAGCTTCTCCTATAGTAGTATTTTACAAAGTATTTTCTATAGTACTAGCACTATATTACACTAAAATATAGTTCTTCGTTAACTAATATATAAGCTTACCGCGCATAAACAATTTACATAGCTTCTATATATAAAATTAGTCTATCTATTAGTTATTACTAATAACCTATATATAAGTAAGGGAATTAATAGGTATTTTAACTATAGTTATTTAATACAGCTCCGCCTGCTTCCGGATTAAATCGGTTTTCTAAAATATTATAGGTTTATTATATTAAGCCTGTTTACTTTACTTAAGTACTGTAGTTAATAAATATTAACCTTTTAATTTATGTTTTATTTTTAGACTATAGTTATTAAGATATTTAAAAAGAAAAAATAAATTAACTTATAAGGCCCTATCTTTAGCTATTTAAGTTAAGGCTTATAAAAATATTATTAAATAAGCTAAATATATACCCCTAAGCTAGATATAATGCAGCTTATATAGTATATATAGTGTAAAGTAGGATTACTACCTACAGCGGGTAGCTTTTATATTATTAATTATTTTATAAGTAAGATTACTACCTGCAGCGGGTAGCTTTTATATTACTAATGGATATTTTATAGGTAGGATTACTATCTGCAGCGGATAGCTTTTATACTTTTAGTATTTTTATAGGTAGGATTACTACCTGCAGCGGGCAGCTTTTGTACTACTGGTATTTTTATAGGTGAGATTACTGCCCCTAGTGGGCAGTTATACTAGCAATACCCTAAGCAAAATACTACTTTTAACCCTAACTATATCCCCTTACTTTAGAAAACGCCTTATGATATTTTTATAAACTTTTTATTTATTACTTTTTTTCTTTATAATAACTTTATAATTTAGTTAGTAACCCTAACCTTTTTACTACTTTTTAGTTTACTATTTACTAGCTGCTATTACTTACTAAAAACTTACCCTTTTATAAAAAAAAAAAAGTTAAAAAGTTAAAGTTTAATATATAAAATAGTACTTATTTAAAAGACAGACCTTATTTAAAAAAATAAAGCTTATTTAAGAAAAAACACTTATTTAAAAAAACAGAGCTTATTTAAAAAACAGAAGCTTATTTAAGAGAAAACACTTATTTTAAAAAATAAAGCTTATTTAAAAGAAAATATTTATTTTAAAAAATAAAGCTTATTTAAGAGATAGAAGCTTATTTAAAAGATAGAGTTTATTTAAAAGAAAATACTTATTTTAAGAGATAGAGCTTATTTAAAAGACAGAGCTTATTTAAAAAACAGAAGCTTATTTAAGAGACAGAAGCTTATTTAAGAAACAGAAGCTTATTTAAAAAATAATACTTATTTAAGAAATAACGCTTATTTAAGAGAAAACACTTATTTTAAAAGATAAAGC
>NW_028145286.1:0-4007 GCF_050948025.1 Trichoderma camerunense
AGTTAGGATTTTTTCTTTTATTTAAGTAATTATAAATTATAGCTAGGGTAATAATAGCTACTGCTAAGGTTAAGGGTTTTTATTAGCTATTTTAACTTCAGATGCTTTTTTAAATTTTATATTACTATTTTTATAACTTTAAGTAATACTTTTTTAATTTATTTTAGTATTTAATATATAGAATTTAATTATTTAGTACTTTTATAATAATATTACCTATAGTTTAAGGTAACCTTTAAATAAAAGTTATAAATATATAATAAGCTAAGCTTCTATAAAGTTAATATAAAAGGGATTTTTAAAAGATAAACCTTATACTAGGTTTATATTAGCAAATAGGCTAGGCTAAACTAGTAGGTAATTAATAAAGGTAAAAAAGGTTTATTTATATAACTTAGTAAATAATATATTTATAATATAATTAAGTATTATTTTATATTTATAACTAATTATTTAAATTATTTTAATAAGTATATAAATAAAACTTATATACTTAGTTAAATCTAGGCTTATATAGCTTATAAAATAAGTATAAAAAGTATAAGCTTACTGGGTTTATTAAATAAGAGAGATAAGCAAGACTTAATTAGTTATTTAGATTATAGTTAATCTAGTTGCGCCTGGTCAGTTGGCCTATTATTACGACCTTAAGTGTTAGGTTGTAATACTTATAGTATTACTAAGTAACTATTATTTATTAAGAAAAAGTTAATAAAAAATTAAAAAGCAGTAGTATTAGTAATTAAGACCGTTAGTATTATTATTATACCTTATTCTTATTATAAGGTAAAAGATTTACTTTATAAAATAGTAAAAGGGTATAATAAATATAAGGAGTATATATATTATAGGTGTTTTTATAATAAAAATAGAATTTCCTTAGCAGTAGGTAAGTAAGTTTTTACTTTAGTATAAGGTTTTATAGCTAATAATAATTAATATAATAATTAACTATTAAAAAAAAGTATTTAAATATTAAAAAGTATTAAATTAAATAAAAGTTATTTTAATAATAATAGTAAATAATATTATTAACTTAATAAATAAATAAAAGGTTTTTATAATTAGCTTAATTACAGAAGTAGTAAAAATAAATTAATATTTATAATAAGTAAATACTTTATTATAATATTTATAAGTTAAATAAGGTAGAAAAAATAAAAGTAAAGGTAATAATTAATATTTAAGTAGCAGAGGTAGTAGATATTATTAATTAAAGTATAGTTTTTAATAATACTTTTTTAAATTTTTCTAAAGTTATTATTAATCCTTCTTTTTCCTAAACCTTTAATTTAAGGTATAAAAGTTTAAGTTTTTTTATAATATAAGTAAAAATCTTTATATTTTTTTCTTAGGTTATTTTTTTATTTACTAAGTAGTTAGTATTAGAAGTTTTAAATATAATTTTAAAATATTTTAAAAATCCTAAATTAGTTTTATTATATTAAAGTTTTTAATAAATTCCTAAGTATCACGACCTAGTACTTAAGGTCGCGACAATGGGCCAACTGACCAGGTGCAACCGGATTAACTATAATCTAAACAGCTAATTAAGTCTTATTTATCTTACTCATTTAATAAGCCCAGCGAGCTTATGTTCTTTATACTCGTCTTACGAGCTATATAAGCCTAGATTTAACTAGGTATATAAGTCTTATTTATATACTTATTAAAATAGTTTAAATAACTAGTTATAAATATAAAATAACGCTTAATTATACCTATAAGAGTATTATTTATTAATTATGTAAATAAACCCTTTTACCTTTATTAATTACCTGCTAGTTTAGCTTAGCTTATCCGCTAATATAAACTTAGTATAAGGTTTATCCCTTAGAAATTCCTTTTATACTAACTATATAAGAGCTTAGCTTATTATATATTTATAACTCTTATTTAAAGGTTACCTTAGACTATAGGTAATATTATTATAAAGGTACTAAATAATTAAATTCTATATACCAGACACTAGAATAGATTAAGAAAGTATTACTTAAAGTTATAAAAATAGTAATATAGAATTTAAAGAAGTATCTAAAGTTAAAATAGCTAACGAAGACCCTTAACCTTAGTAGCAGCTATTACTACCTTAGCTATAACTTATAATTAACTAAATAAAAGAAAAAATCCTAGCTCTTAAAGATAAGATTATTATACTTAAGACTAAAAAAAAGGAAAAGGGTAAGGTTATATAACCTAGGTACTTTAAGTTTTATAACGGAGAATTAAAAAATATAAATAAATACTTTACTAAACTTAATATATACTTTAGCTATTTCCTAAATACCCTGGAGGAAGATATAAATAAAACTATTTTTGCAATTACTTACTTTACTAAAGCAGCTGTAGAATAGTTATAACTAATTATATAAAACTTTAAAAAAAATACTTTAGATAAATAAAAAACTTAAACTTAAGAAGTCTTTAAGTTTTACTAAGACTTCTATAATTAACTTAAGAAATTATTTAAAACCTTAAATAAAGAATAAAAAGTAGAACGGGAGCTTTAATTTATTAAATAAAAAGGGTAATGCTTTAAGTATATAATTATATTTCTACAATTCCTTACTAAGGTTAACTAGACTAAGGATAGTAAAAAAGAAGTATACTATATAAGCCTTAAACCTTTAGTTAAGGATAAATTATATAAAGTTAATAAAAAAATAGTTAGTTTTATTAACTATACTTAATTAGCGATTAATATTAATAACTACCTTTAGGAAAGGGAATAAAAAAGGAAGGATAAAAAACAATAGACCTTTTAACCTAAATAAAACTCCTAGTAATACGCTAACTAAGGTAAAAAATATAATATAGCTACCTATAATAATAGTAAGCTAGGACCTATGGATCTAAATACTATTAATACCTATAAGTTTATAAGTAAATGTAACTACTATAGTAAAACAGGCTATAAAGAAAAGGACTGCTAAGGAAAGTATAAAAAGCCCAATAATTCTAAAAAATCTACTTATAAGAATAAAAAGTTTAATAAAGTATAGGTTAATATTATTAAAACCGTACCTTATAACCTTCTTAATTAAACCAGCTGCTATAATAATTTATATTTTATATATAAAGAAGAGAAGGAAATATTAAAATAATACCCTAAGGTACTTAAGAAGAGGTAGCTAAAGTAAGTTATTATTAATACTATAACCTCTGAAAAAGTTAATTAGTAAATAATTAACTAGGCTATTAATAATATATCTATTACTATTACTACTAATAAATAAATAAATATAACTTAAGATAAATATAAAGTAGTATAAGATAAAGCTTATAATGTTTTTTTTATAAAAGAAAAAAAAGAATAAAAAAACGTATTTATTTATAAATAAGAGAAAAAGTCTAAGGTAAACTAGTACCCCTAAAATTAAGGATATACTAACTTAGATATTTTAGAACTATATAATTAATATAGATTATAAGAACTATAAGGGCTAGAATACCCCTGTAAATAAGAACCCTTTAACTATAAATCAGAAGGGACCTAAGAATAAGACTTAAGCGAATTCTAATAAATGCTTAAATAATACAGGATTACCTAGTAATAGGTACTTAGTAATAATAAATTAATAGAATACGCTAACGTAATCTATTACTACTCTATTATAACCTAAGAGTAATTTATTAAATGGGAAGAAATATAACTTATATATAATACCTTATTTATAGAAAAATATAATTACTTAGAAACTAAATAATATAATAAAATACTATATGTTAAATATTACGTAACTAAGATTAGTAATTAGTACTTCTGGATTTAATATAGTAGGCTTTATAAAGGATATTACCTTAAAGCTAACCTAGAAGTATACTTAAACTAACTGTATAGCTGATACCTTAACTATAAGGTAAAGGAATAGTACTACTAGCGGGAAAAAAGCCTAGAAAATAATCCCCTATAATATAAAAATAAACTTTATAGAAAATATTAAGTAGAAAAAAAAGAATATTACTAACTTTAATACTAGTTATACTATAACGAATTTAACTTTAAG
>NW_028145285.1:0-3904 GCF_050948025.1 Trichoderma camerunense
ATTTATTATTAAATAAATAAGATTCCTTTATAAAGGTTATATTTATTATTAAAAGAGTTAGTAAAACTATAATAGCTAAATTAAAGAAAGACTATACCCCAGCCTTTAGTTTAAAATCTAAAATTAATCTATAGCCTAACTTAATTAACTATAATTAACTAAGTTAAACCTTAAAAATTTAGGCTATAAAATATAGCTGCTGTTATATTAAGGTTTAAGACTAAACTTAAAATATATATATAAAACAGCTTAAATAATAAGGTTTAAATATAATGTAACTAATATATACGTAAAAAGGCCTAAATAATAAGGTTTAAGTATAACATAAGCTTTAAGCCTGCGAATTATAGTTTAATAACTTAACTAGACTAAATAGGCCTATTGTATCCTTCCGTCAGGTTATAAAAGGCAGCGATAATCCCTGAAAATAGATTACGTATGTAATGCAAAAGACTATATAATAAGATAATATACTGCAATAGCTGCAACCTGATTGTAATAGTAAGATAGCTGAATAAATAACTAAATCTATAATTAATAAGATTACAGACCTGTAATTAAAAGCTCTAAAGAAGGAAAGACTAAAGTTAAGTAAAGTAAAGTATAAGCTAAACTAGCTAAAGGGTACTAAGAACCTTAAGCTAGGCAAAGGCATTAAGAAAATTATTAAAAGAGCTAATAAAGCAACCTGAAAAGGTTAGTAAGATATATACAGCTGTATATACGTAGGTACTTAGACTAGCTGACTTATTAAAGGTTATTATATATAAAGGTTCTTTTGCAACTGGTTCCTTTTAGGTAGTTTATCCTCTGTACCCAGGAGAGAAGATTCCTTTATTATTAATTTTTATTAATAAAAAATTCTTTTATTTTATTAATACCCTAAAGAAAATAAATAAAATTTATTATTTATTAATAATTAACAAAAAGTTATTTATTAATAAAATAAATAATAAATAACTACTAATAAATTTAGCAACCCTGACTACTATAACCTTTAATAACCTATTTTATTATATACTAGCCAGAGCAGAGGAATTAATAAATAATACCTTACTTTTACTATAGGCTATATTTTAAAGCTTTAAGTTACCGCTAGGTAGATACTATCTTACTAATACTAGCTTTATAATGTAGTAGGGTATTATAATTCCTTATCTTAGTTTTTATTATTATTTTAAAAACTAAGCAGATTCCCCTTAAAGACCTTAAAATAAAAAAGAACGGTGACCTATACACATATGGGATCCCGTACGTTTAATCTATACGGGTCCCGTATAGATTATATAAGCTACGCAGCGCATTACAGCGCACTACAGCCTATTACAGCAACCCATTACAGCGCACTACAGCCTATTACAGCAACCCATTACAGCGCACTACAGCCTATTACAATATATTACAGCGCACTAGAGCTACGTAAATTTATAATGCTTAAATAGCTTAAATTAAGCTTTATATTTAAAAAAGATTAAAGGTTTAAAACTTACTACTATAAATAAGGATTTTAGTTAATAAACTACTTTAGTTAATAATTTAATAATACTTTTACTTCCTATAGTTATTTTAAACTAAATTACTCCTAGTATTATAAATTATATATAAGGTGCTTTTAATTAACTTATTAAAAGCTTAATTTAAACTTTTTAAATATTATAGCTATAATATATTATAATATATTATAATATATTATAAATTATATTACTTTTATATTATAACTACGCTAGTTTAGCTAGTTATATACTATAAACTACGTTACTTAGGTAATTTATATAGGACTTATATAAATTAAATATATAGGATCCTGTATATATATAGGTTGCTAAAAAGAACTTTATAATTTATAATATATAATATTAAGAGTTATTATAAAAAACATCTTTAGCTATTATAAAAGTAAGTAAAAAATCATATAAAAGAGTACGCTAAAGTATAACTTTATTAATTAAATATTATTTATATATACTATTATAGGCCTTTATAACTTTATTCTACTTAAAAGGAAAACGCTTAATAAAAGGTATTATAAAATTAAACTTACTTTAATAACTAAAGACTAATTAATCCTTCTTTAGATATAAAATAAAGTAGATACTATAATCCTAGGGTTATTAGAAAATAAAATAAAGGAATATATAACTAAAAGAGCTTAAAGCAGTTATTAACTATATCTTAAGACTTAGAATAAAAGCAGAAGCAGCAGGGCGACCTATAGGCATATAGAATCCCATATATTTAATTTATATAAGTCCTATATAAATTACCTAAGTAATACAGCTTATAGTATATAATTAGGCTAAATTAATATAATTATAGTATAAAAGTAGTATAATTTATAGTATATTATAGTATATTATAATATATTATAGCTATAATACTTAAATTACTTAAATTAAGCTTTTAAAAAACTACTTAATTTAAAGTACCTTATATATAATTTATAATACTAAAAGTAATTTAGTTTAAAATAACTATAAAAAGTAAAAGTATTACTAAATTATTAACTAAAGTAGTTTATTAACTAAAATCTTTATTTATAATAGTAAATTTTAAACCTTAATATTTTTTTTAAATATAAAGCTTAATTTAAGCTATTTAAATATTACGAATTTATATAGCTGTAGTATACTATAATATATTATAATATACTATAGTGCGCTGTAATACGCTGTATAGCTTATATAATTTATACAGGACCCGTATGGATTAAATATATAGGATTCTATACGCCTATAGGTCGCTAAGCAGCAGCAGCAGCAGTAGTAAAGTCAGCAGTAATAAAAATAGCAATAAAGGATAGTATTATAGGAAAAAAACAAAGTTATAAAATTAAAAAGATATTAAATAATATTAATTTATTATTAAACCTTTAGGTAGCAGTAGGGCTAGCAATAGGCTAAACTAATTATTATTTTCTAAAACTATTTATAATAATATTATATAAAATTTACTAAAATTCTAACTTAAGTTCTTTATTAATTACACTTCCTTTAACTCCCTTAATAATAATAAATTCTATATTACTAAATTAAAAAGATTTACCTTTATTTAATGTACTATTTTAAATTAAAAATCAATACCTCTATTACTAGTAATCTTAATATAATCTTTAATAGTATTTTAATATAATTCCTCTTAAGGAAAAAGCTGCTTATATATAATAATATACTCACAAAGCTATAAGTTATTATATAATAAAGCTATTAAAGCTGCAATTTTTAGTATAACTTTTAATAAAGCTATTAAAGCAGCAGCTATTTTTTACTATAATAACCTTCCTACCTTCCTTTTCTTTAAAACTATTATAATTACAGCCTTATTATTTAAAAAAGCTATTAATAATAATCTCTTTTTTTATACTTAAGGCAGTAGTAATAAAAAAGCCAGTAAAGTAGATAATTATAGTTAAGTTTAAGATAAGTAAAAAATATTATTATTTTTATTACTTTTAAATACTTTATTATTTTCCTTAAGAACCTTAGATAAGTTAGTAATCTTTTCTTTAAAACCTTTGCTAATTTAAGTACTTTCTAGGCTATTATTTCCCTTAGTAAAAGTAAAGCCATTAGCATTACTAGCTTCTTAAATATTTAACCTAGCTAGCTAGTCTTCTATAAAGATTTCCTTCTAAAAATCAATTATAATTCCCTCCCCGATAGGGAGGCCTTTTTTAATAATAGTATTACTAATAGCCAGGGTTGCCAAATTCATTAGTAGTTATTCGTTATTTGTTTCGTTAATGAATAATGAAATTCATTTGTTTTCTTTAACTAACTAACGAAATGAATTTTTTTTCATTATTCATTAATAAATAATAAATTATATTCATTAATAAAAGAAGAAATGAAATTTATTATTTATTACTAAATTCGTTATTTAATTATTTAATTATTTTTATTATTTT
>NW_028145284.1:0-3670 GCF_050948025.1 Trichoderma camerunense
TATATTACTAATACCTTATATTCTTTAATTAAGTAGTAGTATATAACTTTCTTCTACCTACCTATTATTTTTACTTTTATTTATATTATTTTTTTTATAATACTATTTATAACTATAGCCCTACTTTTACCTACTACCTTTATACTTTAGACTTTATAGCAGATATTTAGCTTTATTATTTAAGCTTAAATAATAATAACTTTTTATATTAGTATACGCTTACGGAACTAGCCTTTTATTAATACTAGTAATATTACTATTAATATAATTATTAAATATTTATACTAATATAAACCTATAAATAAGCCTAGCTATTTATAGTAGCTTACGTTAGTAATAATTATATAATATTTATTAAAGAAAATTATCCTTAGTAACCCCTTAGCCTAAATACTTTTAATATATATTATAAACCCCTTACTAACAGCTACGTTTACGCTTACTATTACTAAGCTTATATTCTACTACTGCTTATTATAGGTTTTATTAACGTTACTGCGCTAGTATATATAGTTAACTTTAAAATCCTAACCCTAGGTTACTAAGTTATTTACTAATATAATAAATAGAACTACTATAATATTTATTTACTTATTAGGCCTAGCTTCCTTTTTAAAAAAAAATAGTAAAAAGAAGAAAATACTTTTACTACTGCTAATTAAAAATATTATAATTAGTATATTACTTTATATATTATTATTATATAAGTTTATAATCTAACGTATACCTTTACGCTATTTATTTAACTTTTAAGTTATAGTACCCCTAAGTATTCTTCTTAGCTTAGCCTTAATTTCCTTTTTATTTACTACCTTAGCTATTGCTTTATTTACGATAATTACTTAACCAGCAGTAGCTTCTCTTAGTCTAGCCTGCTGATAATAACCAGCTACCTCTCTTAGTAGTAACTATAATAACTGCAGTATCTGCTTTATTTACCCTACCTAATGTAAAGCTTCTTAGAGAGTATTATTATTACCTTATATTAGCTGCTATAAGTAGGTTTATTTAGCTAGCTACTGCTACTACTACTACCCTTTATTATTAATAAGCCTTTATTTTTACCTAAAGTCTCTGTTTATATGCTTAAGAAATCTATACTAAAGCTTATTAATTTCCTAAAAGTTTAATATTATCTCCAGCTGCAGCTAGTTTAGGTAAAAAATATTAAATATATAGTAGTTATAGGTTATAAAACTACTGTATATTATTTATAAATCCTAGATATATTTTATTTACTGCTGTTTACGTAACTTACTTATTAATAGGTTAAACTAGCTGTTATTATTATTACTATCCTTTACTACTTTAACTCCGTTTAGCTTAAGCTGCTGGATTACTAGATCTTTAATTTACTACTTAAGCTTAATAGCTATATATTAGTAATTAAATACCTTAAGCTTAACGCTAAAATATATACCTATAAGTAGACCTAAGTACTTACTAAAATACTCCGTATTCTAAAGCCTATACTTAGCTGTTTTCTAAAGCTATGGCTTAAGCTTTTTAAACAGCCTATAGATATTAGATAAACTATAAACTACCTTCTTAAACAGCAGCAGCTATATAATATAAGCTACTATAACCTAGCTTAAGCACTTCAGTAAGAAATATACTACCTTACGGCCTTAGTTTATTAATCTTTTACTTTTATTATAATTTATAACTAGTATTACCTACTTATTAAATATAAAGATATTTTTCTATAGCTTATTTATATTATAGTACTTAAGTATTATTATCTTCAGCCTATACCCTAGCTACCCTCCTTAGATATATATAGCTTTAATAAAGCTTACCTTAAATTACTTAAGTAGTATAATAAAGTCCTTTACCCTCTGCTAGCGGTATTTATATTATATACTCCTGCTATTACCTTTAACCCTTCTTTAGAGTATTTTACTAACGGCCTTTATTATTTACCTAGACCCTGGCTTAAGCTATATATTCTTTTAATTTATAATAAATAATTTACCTAAGCCTTTATATACTAAGCTATTAATAATATCCTTAAGCTAGATTACCTCCTTAAGTTAATTTTATTAACTAAACGTAAGCTTATTTATTAGTAACTTAGTGTTAGTAGTAGCAGCTTATATAATACCTTAAAAGCTGCTAATTTAAATCTACTTTTCCTAATAGCTAAGTATTAGCCTATTACTTTCCTATGTTAAATAGGCTATCTTATTCTCCTGCTGTTAATAACTTTTTTTATAAATTATTTACTATATAATTACGCTAAATAGTATATATAAGCTATTTATAAGCTACTGGCGGTATCCCTTTTAAAAGTAGTTGATGGCCTTAAGCCTAGCCTTCTTACAGCCTAAGCCTTTATTTAGCTTACTTAATATACTAAATTTATCTAGCTTACTATTATTACCCTTAAAGAAATACTTTAGTATTAAAATATACCTATACTATAAGAAATTAATAAGAAAGTAAGTGTATAAGTACAGCGGAATTTACGTTTTATATAATTAATTTATATTAAGTATAGCTATAAAGTGTAAAAGTAAGTTATAATATTACCTTTTACCTAGCTTCTGCTTAATAAAGCTAATGTAGTATTAAAAGACAGTTAGATTAAGTATATTTTACTTTAGGTTATTATCCTCCTTATTATTATTATTATTATTATTATTTTCTAAAGTAGCTATAAAAGTATTAAGGTATTATATAACCTCCTTAAGCCTAAACTACTGTAAGTTTATAAACTAAATACTATACTTACTCTTAGCCTTAGTATACTTTAGCGGCTAGACCTTAGTATAGTAGTAGAGATATTACTACTAGTATAAGCTATACCTCTCTGTTATTATAACCTTTTAGTTCTTCTTAAATAGCTTACTTAACAGCCTTATTAAGTTAATGCTGGCTAACTACTTAAGTATTTTATTTAGTACTTACTTAATTTACTTTATATATTTATAAAGAACTTAGTTAAAGCTTACCCTAAGGTACTATAGCTGTTAGTTTACTTTAATTATTTTTTAATAATATAACTACTGCTTAGCTGCTTTTAAAGCTAGTAGTAAGTTAGCTTAGTAAAGTATTTTCTAATCCTTTTTTTATAGGTAATAGGCCAGCTTTATAAACTTAACCTAGTTTAACTTAGTATTTACCCCGCCTGGTGTTTTAACTAGCTATTATTACCTTTCCTTAAGCTTTATAATACTTTATTTATAGACCTCTGCTATTTTCGCTAGTATATTAAGATTATTATTACTGCTATTATTATAAGTATCTTTTGCCCTAGCTATATTATTTAAGTCTTTAATATACTTACTACTAATTATACTACTTTACTAGTTACTTATATTAATAATCTAATACTTAGTATATTATTTCTATAAGAATATTTATAAAGTAATAGTTTTTTAGCTTTTTTTACTATTTTTAAATTAATAGCTACTACTGCTTTTATATATACTTACGTTTTTCCTATTAATAATAAGAAAACAGTATCCTTTATAGCTATAGCCTTAAAGTATTAGTAAATAGTTAATAAATAAGCTATAGTTACTTAGTAGCTTAGTAGATTAAGGGTTATTTATAATTATATTAGCTTTTATAAAGAAATATAAATTAATAATGCTTTTAAGTGTAGATCTAGTAAGTCGCCGTAGCATTAAAAAGTGTGTGGTTTTTGTGGTTGGTGGGGGGTGGG